>NW_021604942.1:70188-83857 GCF_004785775.1 Grammomys surdaster
AGGGGCTGGAGTCTAGTGGTGAACAGAACAGGCAAACCTCTGCTCTTGTGGCAAAGATGGAAAACAACCAAAATAAATGTCTAACAGGTGAGTTAACAAAGTGAGGAGAAGAAAATAGAAAAGGGGCAACAAGAAAGGGGATGGATGAGGGCACTGTTTTAAATGGAGAAATCAGGAAAGGCATCTTGGAGTTGGTGACTTAGATACCGAGGGTGGGCCCTGAAGAGTTTTAGGGGAAGAGTCTCCAAGAAGAGAGACTGGTTAGAAAGCAGATTGACTAGAGTGACATTGACAAGAGGGAACTGGAGAGGAGGCAGATGCCCACTCTTGCAAAAGCCATCCCAAAGCTCCGGGGGGCGGGGGATATATCGAAATATCTTTTGGGGTAGTTTTTCTTTTGTTTTCTTTTGTTTTCTTTCTTTCCTTCTTTTTAAAAAATTTTTATTTATTTATTATATGTAAGTACACTGTAGCTGTCTTCAGACACCCCACAAGAGGGCATCAGATATCATTACAGATGGTTGTTAGCCACCATGTGGTTGCTAGGATTTGAACTCATGACCTCTGGAAGAGCAATCAGTGCTCTTAACCACTGAGCCATCTCTCCAGCCCCCCCTTTTTTTTCTAATTGGTGGTTGACTAGTTTCTTAGAAACAAGGAATCATGGCTTCATGTAGCCTAGGCTGGCCTTGAACTCTATGTAGCTAAGGAAGGAATTCTTAATCGTTCTACTTCCACCTTCCAAGTGCTAGGATTACAGGTGTGTACCACTACACCTGACAAATTTGTACCCAATTAGACACAAGCCAGAACAGAAGTGGGGAGTCTAGCTGGTCAGGGTACTGGGTCAGGAGCATAATAACCTGAGGCCTAGTGATGGCTGTGTGGTCATGGGAGCTGGTAGTGAGTAGGCTAACAGAATATTAGTGCTCAATATGAGAAATGAATGAAAGCAAGAGACCAAAGACAACTATATTCTTGAGATTTTTGTCATGAGGGTCTGGATGGATGATGGTCCTACTCAGGACTCAGAAGTTTGAGTGGAACTCAGGGCAAGCGTAAGGAAGAAGTACAAAAATAAAGATAATGCTTTCTGGGGCTAAATTAAAGATACCTTTAACCATTACAATATATATTTATAGAGTACGGTTATTAAGCAATTTAGTTTTCCTCTAGTGGTTCATTTAAACATGTTCTGGGGCCAGGGATGTAGCCCAGTGTGAGCACTTACCTGGCATGCACAAAGTTCAGTCTCCTGCATCTCAAAAGGAAATTGATGACAAGTAAGCAATAAGCATGCTCTGTTGAAAGCAGTTTCCCACCCTCCGTATTCTTAAATGGTAAGTGCTTCTGACAACAAAGGGTCTCACTGGAGTAGTTAACATGCCTCAGTGGAAGAATGATGGACATGTCAGTGTCACTGGGTTGCTGCCATTATTGGCATAAAAGACAGAAGGAGGAAGATGTCTTTCATCCTTTTCCTCATGCTTTTTTTTTTTTTTTTTGTTTTTCGAGACAGGGTTTCTCTGTGTAGCTCTGGCTGTCCTGGAACTCACTCTCTAGACCAGGCTGTCCTTGAACTCAGAAATCTGCCTGCCTCTGCCTCCCAAGTGCTGGGATTAAAGGTGTGCGCCACCACTGCCCGGCTCCTCATGCATTTTTTATCAGTGTCTTTTTAAAAATTTTTATTATATATATATATATGCTGTTGCTGTCTTCAGACACAGCAGAAGAGGTCATCAGATCCCATTATCGATGGTTGTGAGCCACCATGTGGTTGCTGGGACTTGAACTTAGGACCTCTGGAAGAGCAGTGCTCTTAACCGCTGAGCCATCTCTCCAGCCCCTTATCTCAGTGTCTTAACTCTGTGATTCTTCATCTTTTTAGAGTCTTGGTAAGAGGAAGGAAAGCTATGTAGTGGGGCAGGAAGCTTGGCACATGTTAAAAATGAACTCTTTTTCCCTGTCATCATCACTAAGAGAGACTTCTTAGAGCTGGGAGATCCCCGCATGACTGCCTTCCAGCTAATTTCAGAGTTGTCTCTGGCCCTAAGCCTCTACTGGAACTCCTGTAGTTTTCATCTCAAGACCATACTTCTCCAGAAATGTAACTTGGATTCATTTTCTAATCATCTGGTCTATTGCCAGATGTGTGACATGAGGGATCTTTGTACTTTCAGGTAGAGATGTGTGTTGTTGATTGTTTGTTTGTTTTTGCTTTGTTTTGTTTTGTTTTTTGAGACAGGGCAAGGTCTCCTGTAACTTTGGCTGGTATCAAACTCACTATCTAGCCAAGGATAAACTTGAATTTCTGATCCTTTTGTTCCCACTTTCTGAGTGCTTGCTACATGCTCTGTTTATTCAATGGTAGGGATCAGACTCAGGGCTTTGTTCAAGCTAAGCAAACTACATTCCTAGCTCAACAGTCTTCTTCAAGGTACAAGGGTGAGAGCTGGTCTCTGTACATGAGAGCTCTGCCCTGTTCAGAAACTTTAGGCCTGGGGAGGGACTTTAGACTCTGCCTTTCACTTCTCTGTAGTGACTGAGGGAAGGGACCCAGAAAACACACCAACATTATTCAAGAAAAAGAAATCCTTTTTTTCTCATTAAACATCTTACTTTTTAAGTACCAATATGGATGAGTTTATTGTTGTTTGTTTGGTTTTTGAGACAGGGTCTTTTTTTATTTTATTTATTTATTTATTTTTTCAAAGATTTATTTATTTATTATATATGAATACACTGTAGCTGTCTTTAGACACACCAGAAGAGGGCATCAGATCTCATTACAGATGGTTGTGAGCCACCATGTGGTTGCTGGGATTTGAACTCAGGACCTCTGGAAGTGCAGTCAGTGCTCTTAACCTCTGAGCCATCTCTCCAGCCCCCAGGGTCTTTTTTTAAAATAATTTAGTTTTTATTTTTAATTATTTTTACATGTTCACTTTACGTCCGACCCATTGCCCCCTCCCAGCCACTCCCTCCCACAATCCTTCCCTCTATCTCCCCCTCCTCGTTTCCTCTGAGTGAGTGTGGGCCCCCAGGGAACCCTACCCCCAACCCTGGTATATCAAGTCTCTGAGAAGCTTGGCCTATTCTCTCCTACTGAGGCCAGACAAGGTAGCCCAGCTACAAGAACATATCCTATGTATAGGCAACAGCTTTTGGGATAGCCTCCTGATACAGTTGTTTGGGACCTATATAAAGACCAAGCTGCACATCTCTTACATATGTGCAGAGAGGCCTAGGTCCAGCCTGTGTATGTTCTTTGGTTGGTGGTTCAGTCTCCTGAGAGCCTCCAAGGGTCCAGGTTATTTTACTCTGTTGGTCTTCCTGTGGAGTTCCTATCTCCTTCTGGGCCCACAATTCTTCCTCCTATTCTTCCATAAGAGTCCCCAAGTTCTATCCACTGTTTGGCTGTGGGTGTCTGCATCTGTCTGAGTCAGCTGCCTCAGAAGAGCCGTGCTAGACTTCTGTCTGCAAGCATAACAGTATCATTGATAGTGTCAGGGATTGGTGCTTACCCATGGGATGGATTTCAAGTTAGGCCAGTTATTGGTCAGCCATTCCTCAGTCTGTACTCCTCCACTCAGCCCTATTCTGACCCCCAGCCCTGCATTTCTTGTGCACAGGATAAATTTTGGGTCAAAATTTTATGAGTGGGTTGGTGTCCCTATTGCTCCACTGGGGTTCCTACCTGGCTACAGGAAGTGTTCTCTTCAGGTTCCATATCCCCAATGCTGAGTCATAGCTAAGATCACCTCCATTGATTCTTGGGGGCCTCCCTTATCCCAAGTCTCTATCTGGTCCTAGAGATGCCCCCCATCTCCCCAACTCTGTCAGTTGCAGATTTCCTCATTCTCATGGCTGTCTGGCCATCTCTCCTGAGACAGGGTCTTTTAATCTTCCTAGCTTGGAACTTGCTGTATAGACCAGGTTAGCCTCAGATTCACAGAGCTCTGACTGCTTCTGCCTCTGGAGTGCTAGGATTAAAGGAAGACCACACATACACACACACACACGTTCTTGATCTTTTTTGTAAATCATATAAGACTTACCTTCACACATTTAAAGTACAACAGTTAGTCCCTAAAAGATTCTAAGACTAAAATCAAATATATTGTAGCAATATTCAGCTATAGTAAGCAACATTTAGCTTTTAACTTAATGTTCCAGAGGAGCAATGAAGTGGGAAGGTGGATTAGTCCAGAGGTCAGAGGAGTTACTAGGTTGGACGTCGTACTGGAGTCATCCTGATATGTTATTTGAAGCCATCTGATAATCTGAGAATGAGTGTCAAGAAGGGCTGAGGGCTACATTCTGTGTGAGGAGTCAGCTCTGGCCAGAGTAGCTTCAAGGACTGGCTCCCCTTAGCCAAGGGACTTTCTGGTCCTGTAAGCACTTTATCCCTATGGCACACTCAAATCTTTTCTTTTGTCACTTTCCAAAGGTTATGCAGCCACATATCCTGATTCTTGATCTGTGCAAGGGCCCACTGAAGATGGATGCTTTAGAGGAAGTTACCTGCTGGCAGGAATCCTTCTGAAAGGGACCAAGGGAGACACTTAGGAACCATTCTGTTCTTATCTGCAATAAACTCTCAATTTTTAGTTCAGTGTCTGTGACGATTAAGAAATGACAATATCTTGACCCAGAAGTATATTTTCCTCTGAAGTTAAAAAGTATCACTGAAGGGTACAATAAAAATGATGATTTTACTGGATGCCTGTCTCAATTCATTTGGTTTGTGACTAAGATATCTTTCTGCCCAGACATCATTGAAATTGAGCCTTAAGATAGTGATTGTACTGTCTCATTCCATATTCATTATCTGCCTTATTCCTAGAACAGTTATCCAGTTTCTTAAAATCTTTTCTTCAATCTACATATGGTTCCAGGTGAAAACTCAATAAAAAAAATTTAAAATATTGTGAGAAATTTCAGCAAAGTGTATACAAATAGAGATAAGCATATAAGAAACCCTCATCCAGTTTCAATAATGAAAACACGGTCTGTCTTGCCTTACCCATTGCTACACAGTTCTCAACCACAACAGAATGTAGAAGCAAGTCTTAGCTATGTTTCCAAAGATCGTCTTTCCAGATGGTGGGGAGTAGACTCTGTTTTCTTTCCCTGTCCTTGGATGGGAATAGCAGTTCCCAATACTTCATAAATATTTCCTTCGAAAGAGTCTCTTTCTGATTGTACATGACTGCAATCCACCCAGCCCACTGGAGGCTAATTCAGGAGAATTCCAAGTTCCAGGCCGGCCCCTGGGTGCATAGGCTTAAGATGAAATATAAAAAGGTTGTGGACAACTACCACACAGAATGTGATACTGTTACACTGTATATTTTACCATATTTAATATTTGTCGGGTGTTACAATTTGCTATCACAACTCACATTAAATACATTTGTATTTACAATTTTTAAATTTTTTCTATATCAATACTAACAAACGAAGGACTCTGACATCCCACACACCTACAAACTGAGGGGAAACACCTCCGAAAGGCAAGGAGAGAGGCTAAGTTTAAAGACAGTGTTCTAGTTTCCTGTGGATATGCCATTCTCTCTCCTTCCCAGGGACGTTGGTGTCGCAGGCCAGCGAGACCGCGCGGCCTTGCTTCGTACACTCACCGACTGAGGCTGAGACACCACCCACCGGAACTGGCTGAGGCAGTGCGCAGTGTGCACAGGGCAGCAGCCAGCTGGAGAGTAGGCCAGCCCTGAGGCAACCTGGGAGGCCTGTGGGCCTGAGGTGACCAGTGACCCGCACTGGAGCATCCATCTGTTGGGAGGGGAGGCCTGTGTCCTGTAGTGACCAGCGAACAGCGCGGGAACGTCCATCTGAGAGGAGGCCTGCGGGCCTGAGGTAAGCAGTCAGCAGCGCAGAAGTAGCCATCTGAGGTGAGGCCTGTGGGACCTAAGGTGGAGCCACCAGTGCGGGCGCTTCCATTTGAGGCCTAAGGTAGCCTCCCTTACCCGCTCACCAGCCCAGGAACATCCTTCTGAGGGGAGGCCTGCAGCCTGAGGCAGCCACCTCTCCCTGCCGAGAGCCATCACCCTCAGCTTCGGGCTATGTAACCAGTAATCTGCTTCCGTTCCAGGATAGCGAGGGAGGGGTCTCTAGGACACGAGAAAGAGGGGTGTCTAAACCTAGTTCGAGTCTCTTAAGACCATACATTTTCCACATTGATATACTAAGTTTCCTCCGTTTTTCTTACTCAGGGATTCTACTACTTATGGCTGACACAAAAACTTCAAACTGTGAAGAACATTTCAGTGTGGAGAAACTAAAGGAATGGCCAGAGCCTGAGTCTGTTTCTTTAATGGAGGTAACATTACACAGCTTTTTTTTTTTTTTGTCTTTCTTCTTCCTTCCTCCCTTCCTTTCTTTTTAATAAGAAGCAAGTTAATTTATTCGGAGCCAAGTGATAGTTCCTATTGTGGATCCACTGTCAAGACTGACCTGAGAGTCACTTGAGTGAAAGTACATCAAGGCCTCTTGATTTTCTTTTTGAGGCATCTTTCAATGGGACACAAAAATCCCTTGAGTTTAGGGCCAATTTGGCCTCAATCATGTGTATGCTTTCAGTATTTCATGGCTTAGATTAGGTATGTAGAAGGATCCAGTGGAAATGCCTAGGTACAAATTTGACCAAAAACCATCCTGAAGGACAGGCTGGCTGCCAGGTTGGTAACCTAGGTAGGTGAATGTGACAGCCCAGAGCTTGCCCTTCCACGTCTGATAATGATTTGTTCATAAAGCTTTAGTTTTAGAGGATTCTACAGTTTGCCTCATAATAAGGAAAGCGCTTGAGAATTTTTCTTGTCTACTTTGCCACTGTGACAAGAATAATTGTGAAATATGAGTTTAATATTTTTGCATTTGTGAACAAGGGATTTCATTGAAGCTGCTATGAATCATTAACATGTCTATATTTTCTGAAAAAAGTTCAAAGAATGACTTATCAATGACAGATTATCTAGATCTCTTTTTAAGAATTAAATTATATTTATCTGTATGTATGTATATGCAGAAGGCAAACAGACAGGGACAGGAGGCCAAAGGACAGTTTTCAGGAGTGGGTTCTCTCCTACCACGTGTGCCAGGGCCAGGTGGTCAGGCATGGTGGCAAGCACCTTTACCGGCTGACCCACTGACAGCCTCTCGTCATCCTCTCCGCCTCTTCCTCATCACCACTATTATTATTTTATAGTAGACCTGGCTGGTCTGGAATTTGCTATGTAGACTAGGCTAGCCTGGAGCTTTGGAGATCCTGGCTCTGCCTCCAGAGTGGTATGAGTAAAGGTGTGTGCCATCCTACCTAACTTTTTTTTTTTTTTTTATAAAAAGAGTTGTTGACTAAGAGTGTATATTACATTTGTTCATTTACTTATAATCTTACTAAGAAGGCTAAAATATGTGATAAGTATACCAATGACTTATCAACATGTGTTCCTACTTCTCTAAATAGAGATTATTCTATGTTTACAGTGTAGTATCAGGGGAACATTTTGTTTTACATACTTTTTTTTCCATTGCCATTTTAAGATAATTCTGACCAGGCTTTAAAGTAAAATTGTACTATTCTAGAATTTACACTGGAGAAGATCCAATGGATCCAATGGATGTTGGATTTCATGTGAGCATAAATTATGGGTGGAAATTATCTTATTTACACTTGTGGTACCTGAGGTTAGGATTTAGTTGGTCTTGATACATCCAGTGTGGTAGAACAGAAGAATGAGCCACAGTGGAATAACAAAATTCCAAGAAATTATAAGAGTTTTCACGAGGGGCCATTATTTAGGTAACAGTGCATGTCTCCCAGACGCTCGATTTTCATTGCCTTCCCAGTTGTTCCTCTTTAGTCATTTCAGGAGAAAAGCTGCTGAGCTGTTCACAGCAATGCTGCTGAAAAAGCACCCTAGTGAGGGTTTGGTGCACTGACGTTTTCAGACTCACAATGAAAGCTCCAAGATCCTGCACAGCTCTGAGGCTCTGGGCCAGTTACACCGAGTTGAGTTTTCTGCTTTTCTGAGTCCAGCTCTAAATTGAATTTTCTGAGTTTTGCTGTTTCTTTTTTGGGTCTCATGTAACCCAGGCTAGCCTCTACCACCACCACACCTATTCTGTGCTATTTTAGGGCTTGAACTGAGAGCTTAGAGGGCTACATGTCTGCCAGGCAAGCATTCCACCAACTGAACCACATTCCCAACCCTTGAGGTTTTGATGTATGAAGTGATCTAGCCGAAGACAAGTCTTCAAGAGGCTCCTAAGATATAAGAATGTCTGAAGAAGAGAGCTCATTTTATGTAAAAATGATTTGTAAGCTTCTTTGGACTTTCTTATTTTATTTTGAATTATGTGCTATTTGTGGGTATGTGCACTTTAGTGCAGGTGCCTACAGAGGCCAGAGGTGTTGGGTTCTGTGGAGCTAGAGTTACAGGCAGCTGTGAACTGAACTGCTGGACTCAGGTGCAAGGATTTAGACTTGGTCCTCTGCCTGAGCAGTATGTGCTTATAACTGCTGAGCGATCGCTTCAACCCCAACTTCTTGGAACATTAGCAAAAATACAATGTAATGATATGTCAGGGAATGTGTTTCAAACTAGTGTAGGTGGATGACAGAAAACTGAGTAGAGGTTTATATGAAGTGAGATTGAGTTGCAACTTATTAAAACTAGGTTATGGGTTCATGGAGAATAGTATTTAAATCTTTCCACAGTAACAAATTAAAACTATGTTTTGAGATACAGGCATCAGATTTGTACTAGCGATATTGGAATATTGCCCTGGGATTTGTCATCCCAATTGGTCCCTCAGAATTTTTGACCTACCATTCAATTTTGTTTTTAGGTATTAGCTAGAGAAGACATCGACGAAGCTGTGCATGCAATATTATTCAGAGAAAACTATGTTGTGAAGGTAAGCTCTGACTACGCACTGTGTTCTGAGGAGCAGGCCTGGTGCTGAGCAGCATGACCAAGAGCTGCCGGCGCCATGCTCTGCTGGGAAGATGAACAAGCTTAGGAGAGCGGAGATGTGTTTGTCTCAGAGACTCAGGGGCTTTCTCACAGTCACGCCATCCATCACTGAGCGTCTGTATAACGCAGAGCACGATGGTAAGCAGTGGCAGAGCTGCTCACCTCTGGCTGTCCAGGAAGCAAAATGAAAGAAATGAAGGGGCCGGAGTCTCAGTGTCTTCTTCAAATGCATGCTCTTGACAACCAGCCCTGCCTCTTAAGGATCCCACCCCACCCCAATAGCCCCACTAGTTGGAAACACAAACCAGCATTCAAGTTTTGGGGGGGACACTTAACATTTAGACTGTGATATTCTGCGAGAGACTCACTTGCAGGCAGAATGAGGCACCTCTGGTGGCACTCACAAGCCGTGGAGCGCTGAGAATGTGTTACTCCCTGTGGGATGACTGAAATGTCCCACATCTTATATGGACCTGCTTGCCCTTGAGGGGGCTAAGTGACTGTTTTAACTGTTCCCCATCTTTGTCTTTTTTTTTTTTTTTTCGAGACATGGTTTCTCTGTGTAGCCTGGGCTGTCCTGGAACTCACTCTGTAGACCAGGCTGGCCTCGAACTCAGAAATCCGCCTGTCTCTGCCTCCCAAGTGCTGGGATTAAAGGCGTGCGCCACCACCGCCCGGCCATCTTTGTCTTATACTAAACAAAACATCTTTTCTACCAAACCTGGCCTCTTTTCCCCACTTCTTCATTTTGTATTGGACTATATAAAACCACCAGCAATTAATTAGTATTTAAGGGTAATGACCAGTTAAATGACTAATAATCTCTATGAGATTAACAAGCTTTAAAGGAGTTTTCGTCTGAAAGATTGAAATTTAGTATTATAACAATTCCTCGGCATTTTTATTGTGATTCATAATTTACATTCTCTCTCTTTCAAAATAGTTTAGAGAGAGCAGTGGGCTGGGCAGTAACTAATTGCTTGCCTATAAATCCTCATTTGAGTACCAAAAGCAGCAGAGAATGGCATCAAGGCAAGCCGAGCCACTTGCTAGACTGCTTGCTTGGACTTGCTCTTCCTGCTCAGGCACAGACCTTGGCGGTGAATCCTAGATATGGAATGCATGACTAGGTAACATTTTGAAAATTTTAGAAAGAAATAAGAATTTGGTGAGTGAGTTAGGAAAAGCGAAATTTGGTTTATGAGTTGGATAACAGTTTAATCCAAAGGTGTAGACATTTAGAGTTTTCCGTATTTTCTTCCTGTCCTGTGTTCTCTTTCTGAAGTTTATTCTGCACCCAGTTATTTGACTTGAGTAGGCAGCACAGATAGCAGAGCTTATGAGTATCTCCTCCCTCACTAAGAAAATGATAATAAGTGAAAATGTTTGTAATTTGCCTTTTTCTATGACTTTGTTAGAGATTGGATACATATTTACAGCATCTGGCTGTCTTTAAGGAAAGAAGAAAAGAGCTGTTACATAAGAAATGGGTTGAAAATGTGGCACAGCCTCTTCAGCAGAAAATTATAGACAAAGTCATTTCATCTAAAAAACCTGGGAAAAACCAAGTGAAATATGAACACTGCTTAAAGCACACAGATAAACTGGTATGGCTTATCCTTTCCTTACTTAACCATGATGGTTTTCTTCCTCTCCTGTTGTTTTTTTCTCCTGTCCTACTGTGTGCCTGATGCTGCTCACAGCTCCAGGCATTAGGTTCACACTGGAGGTAGAAAGAGGAGGGTGATGGTGTCTGGGACTCTGTATCCTGCTCCTTTGATTAGAAGCACAGAGTCTCCAGCACTGCCTAGGTTGACCTTTCAGCTCTGCTTACCAGGCTGGGGTCAACAGCAAGTCCCAGTTCTGAGCAGGGCCAGGAGAGTGTCTCTGTGGCAGTGAGTGGGAGAAGGGGAGTGGCATGGCCATGCAGTCAGGTGACCACTAAGCTTATGGACAGACTGTTTCTCTCCTTGTTGTGACTTTACAGAACTCCAGCACTCTGATTTTAAAGTTGTTTTCATTTTGAAGTCATGAATTTATGTCCTTGTTTGCAGTAACAAATTTAACTGCTGGCTCTAGGTGTGGTCCACAGAACCTTTGCTCCTTGGTATTTACAAGAAATACAGAAGAGCATAGGTAGAGTGTTAGAGACATTGAAAATCATCGAGTATATTTATAAATAAAACTTCAGAAAATGTGCATTGGATATTAACTCCTAAATGTCTTAAGAGCTGGAACTCTGTATAATCTAGGTGTCTTGAAATGAAAGCATGTGATCTTTCAGAAGTGGAGAAGAGCAAGTGAGACCCTCTTCCTAAGGCTTATATTAGAGGAGGACATTCCTTTTTAATGGCCTCTGTGCCTCCCACACCCCAACACTCTTATGTTCCTTAACCCTGCTCTTCTCACCATTGTAAGAGCAGTTCTGAGGAGGACTTCTCCCAGGACGGGTTAGGAACAGTGTGCTCCTAAAGGGGTGAGCAGAGCCTGTCATAACCAAGCTGCCGCTGGTGGGACTTGTCTGTTCTCCACTGAGAAACCTGTGAGGGTAGAGCTTGGCCTTGGGGTAGCATGGATTGGCTGAGCAATTATTGACTGGTGTAGTGATTTAGTAAAACTACAAAGAGAAGGTCTCTTCCATGTGGGTAGGCCTGCCTCCTTTCTGGGATCAGCATTTACACTCAGTGAAACATCTCCACTAGAGGCAGGCTCACCCATGGTGCTGTAAGCTGACATTTCGAAGTCTTGACTTTGGTTGCTTTGGTGGAGTAAGGCCATACTCCTGTACTTAGGTCCAGATTTAAAGTGTAGTGGGGACCTCAAAGAGCCTCTCTCTCTCTCTCTTTTTTTCTATAGACTAAAGTATCTCCATTGTGTGAATGTCTGTTTCAAAAACAGCCAAAGTTCGGAAAAGAAAAAGGACCCAGTTACCAACATGGCAGAGGTGCTTTGCGACCAACCAGAGGCTGCATTGAAGACACAGCTAAGTGTCAAATAGTCCCACCCCAAGAGCACCTGACTTGCTTTTAAAGAGTTTGATTTTGCTCTTGTGTCTTCCTATAGGAAAACAGCATGGCACACAAAAAGAAGCCAAAGAAACTGAGAAGGGTCTCCTCTTCACCAAGTCGCCCCCGTTCCCACCCAGGTCCCATTGCACTGGTGCCAAAGAGAGGCAGAGAGCCTCTGCGCGGTTCATGCAGAATAAGCCCTGTGGCAGGAACAGGTACAGGGGAGCCAGGTAAGCTAGCTAGCAGGGAGGGGTGGGGTGGGCTCTAGGAAGTATTCAGAAAGAGAATATAAATCAAGCCTAGAGGAGGGAAGGGGTGTGGTCAGCTGCTGGTGGCCATTGAACCCCAGTGATAGATTCAATATACTTTTAAGTGTTTATAGCAAAGTAGCTTTTGAAAACCACTGTGATTTTTCACATTAACAGTAGGAACAGAGGAGGAATAGTCATAATGGTTTCACTAAATGTAGAAAATTAATGTAATTAAAAATCTAGTCACAAACCCCCAAATTAGCACAGTTTAGGAAGATAGAAATGAACTCACTTAATTTTCAATAGAGTTCTATAAATCGTAGAGATCACAGTGAAACATAAAAGCTTTCCCTTTGGTTTATGAACCAAAGAAACTCACTCTTGTCACTTTAGCTTTGTGCTAGAGATCTAACTAATAAGACAAGGGAAAGAAATAAAGGGTAAACGGAATGGAAAATAGTAAATAAAACCCTTCATACTTAACAGATAATATGATGTTCTATATAGAAAAACTAGGGCTGGCGCGATGGCTCAGTGGTTAAGAGCATTGACTGCTCTTCCAGAGGTCCTGAGTTCAATTCCCAGCAACCACATGGTGGCTTACAACCATCTGTAATGGGATCCGATGCCCTCTTCTGGTGTGTCTGAAGACAGCAGCAGTGCACTCACATACAATAAATAAATAAATAAACAAATAAATAAAGAAGAAAAACTCAGGCCGTAAATAATTGTTTTGTGAAACAGGATTTCTCTGTGCAGCCCTGGCTCTTCTGAAATATAAATAAAATATTAAAAATAAAAGAATTCCAAGGAGGGGCACAGGAGCCCCTACCCCTAGCTGAGGGGGTATTGACAGTTGATGACTTTCAGGAAAGGGGAATAAGTTGTCATGAGGGCATGACCCTTGGTAGGTTGACCATGCACCAGTGGATGCCCCCCCGCCCAGTATATGGGCAACACAAATTGGACTTGTGGATTACTTTTTTTAAATTTTTTTTATTGGATTTTTTTTTACATTTCAGATGTAATCCCCTTTCCCCACCACCTAGGAACCCCCATCCCATCCCCCCTCCTCCTGCTTCTATGAGGATATGTCCCCACCCATCCTCCCCCTCCCCCTCCCCACCCAGGATTTCCCCCACACCTCTGTGTGTCTCAGGCTCTGGCAGACCCCATGCAGTTGTTATCACTATTGCTCTGTAGGACAGCTTGAGGTCAGGGATGGTGATTCCCCCAGAAGATCGTTTATTGTTAAGAATAGTTCTTGCTATCTTGGGTTTTTTGTTATTCCAATGAATTTGCAAATTGTTCTTTCTATCTCTAAGAAGAATTGATTTGTAATTTTGATGGGGATTGCATTGAATCTGTAGATTGGGCCCCCCGCGGGGGGGCGCGGGGGGGGGGGGGGGCGGGG
>NW_021604942.1:83957-120394 GCF_004785775.1 Grammomys surdaster
ATGGGGAATGAATCTGGGAGGAGCTAAGGGAGGCGTGAGGGATGATGTGATCAAAGTGCATTGTGTATATACATGTGTGAGATTCTCAATTAAACTACTAACTACTGCTAACTACCCACAGATTTCTCATGCATACATGGTGCTTACTGGTGTTTGAGACCAGAAAATGCTTTGTATTGAGGAACTGCGTTAGGACTGATTTTGTCCACAGAGTATTTGGAGTCCAGTATTTGGAGCCAATTCTCATCGTTAGGGAAGTAAGGCTGTATGGATAGAGGCAGGGATATTAGGGGTACTGCTAAAAAAACCTACAACAAAGTGTTTTATATATATGTGTCTGTATACATATGTATCACCTTTTATTTTTAATATTTTATATTTCAGAAGAGTCAGGGCTGCACAGAGAAATCCTGTCTCAAAAAACAAAACAATTATTTATAGCCTCCTGAGTTTTTCTATATAGAGCATAAATAGTAAGGGCTTTACTATTTACTGTTTTCCATTTCTTTTACCTTTTATTTCTTTCCTTTGTCTTATTAATTAAGATCTCTGGCACAAAGCTGAAGAGGCAAGAGTGAGTTTCTTTGGTTCATAAACCAAAGAGAAAGGTGCTCTTCCAAAGGACCCAAGTTCAAATCCCAGCACCCACATGATAGTTCACAACTGTCTGTAAGGGGACCCAATGCTCTCTCTGATCTCCATGGGGACTGCATACATGTGGTATACAGAAATACGTAGAGGCAAAACATAGAAATGTATCAGTCTCAGAAATAAATAAATATAAAAGAATCCCCTCCTGAAAGTTGCTCTGGCATTGCTCCATGGCTGTCCAGTGACTTCACAGTCATGAACAGTCCAGGGAGATGTCTGCTTCTTTCTGGTTGTTGCAATAAATGCACTTTGCAAATCTTCCCCGCTTGCACAGAAGCACAAGTCTCTCCTCCCTCCTCTGTTCCAGGCAGGGCTTTGCATTAGAGCGTGGTCTGGCCTCAGACTTCCAGCTCTGCTTCTCATGTACTAGATTGCAGGTGGCCACCAGTTGCTTCTCTGTCCCGTGTCCCTGGGAAGAGCAGTGCTGCTTCATCCCACCCCTGTGGTGTGTGCTGTGCACTACTCTCTCAGTTTCTTTCATCGTTAAGACCGTTTTTATTTGAACACTAACAGTTACAGACTTTCTCTGTGAGGAGGAGGCTGTCTGACTTTCCCCTCTCCATGCTCTCTCTCAGCTCCTCAGCCTTTGCTGTCACAGTCCCGCTAGCCTTCTTGTATCCTGGCCTTTTCCATCTAAAAGGTTGAAGGATCACTTCCCAATGTTAAACTCTTCAGTGGCTTCCTGTAACCCTCAAAGTGAAGTTTGGTCCTTACAGCCTGTGAGACACCGTATGAAATCTTATGTCTGTTATATATAGTGGATAACTCCTATTTCTTATCATCTGTTGTAGTTGAATAAACAGTGAAGTCAATTCAGAATCATCCTAAATAAGTTCAGCAGTCTCTGTGTGTGAAACAACCCTTTCTGCATAGTGAGAGTCAGGTACTATATTAAGAGACTCTTGAACATTTGACAACACCATGAGTATTGCATATAATTCAAATGTTTAAACTGACCTATAAGAACTCTCAGCCACATACATCTTCTGATTTATATCCTGCCTTTCCTGATTTATTGGCATTGGTGTAAAATGAAGGGGCTCCACATATTGGAGTTCCCTTTATTAGACGAGAGAATCCAATTAGTTCTTTTTATGAATTGGAGTCACTTGCTTTTAGGGTATCTGGTGTTAATCTCTCCCAAGAAGTTACTGCATACCCTTTGCCAATGTTCATCTTGTTCCCATAACGAGGCCATCTCTGTGTTAGTAAAAGGGACCACAATCTCAGCTGGATCCATTCCAGCTAATTGTCGAAGTCTCGTTTTTCCTTTTAGTATCAATTCAGAGACCTTCTCAATGTAGGTCTTTAGTTTCTTACTCTGTTTATGTGCTAAAAATATCCATTCTAAGATATAATCTTCCGTCTGGATGAGAATTCCTGTAGGAGAATGAGTAGAAGGTAAGATAACTAAGATACAAGCCGTCTTTGGATCAATACAATCTAGATGTGTATCCTGCAACTTCCTTTCCACCAAAGCGAACTCCTTCTCAGCCTCGGCTGATAGCTTCCTGGGGCTATTTAAATCTTTATCACCTTGTAAGGTTTGAAATAAATTGCTTAGCTCTTGAGTTGTCAAGCCAATCGCTGGCTGCAGACAGTTATAGCTATCAGTAGCTTCTGAAAATCATTAAGGGCCTTAACTGGCTTCCTCTAGTTTGCACTTTTTGTGGCCTAGCCTTTTGCAGACCTATTCTATACCCTAGATGATTAATAGAATCCCCTTTTTGTATTTCTTCAGGGGTAATTTGCAAACCCCAGCAAGTCAGAGGTGTCTTTTTTTTCTTCATCAAACATTCTTTCCAGAATATTTATATTGTTGGACTGTAAGATCCAACCCAGGGGATGCGCTCCCACAGAAACGCACACGGACAGGACTCGCTGCAATCACATGAGGTTCAGTTTAATGAAACTAGTGCACTAGGACTCTCTCGCATGCAGGCAAGAGAGCCCCGAACAAGAGCTGAGTATAGTATTTATGGGTACAGTACAGTTCACGAGGGCAAACCACAAAGTCTGACTTTTCTGGGTTCAGTCCCTAGGTGACTCAGATGATGACAAGGAGTGTCCTCTGTTTGTCCAGGTTTATTATGTTAAGGGCTCCTGATTCCTGGAATGTATCTAGTGCCCTGGGCTCTCCTTCCCTGCAGGTGGGTTCCCACTCCCATGGTCTGAGGAATGTTAATCAGCCTCCCCCTACCTCCTCTGAGTATTAATCCAGCAAGCGTCCTCTGACTAAGGAATATGCCCCTCCTGGGATGTGTCCTGAGACAGTGGGATTCTTTTAATCTCAAATTCAAACTGAGACCCGAAAATCTTACAATATCTGGATCAGCCAATAGGGTGTCATTTATATAATGATAAATAATGGATTGGTGAAATTCTTTTTGAATTATCTCCAATGGCTGTTGTACAGAATAGTGACACAAGGTAGGGCTATTTAATATTCCTTGTGACAGGACTTTCTAATGGTATTTTTTTACTGGGTGACCTCTACTGACGGTAGGTACTAAGAAAGCAAACCTTTTCTTACCATGTTCATGTAGAGGAATTGTGAAAAAGATCAATCACTATGATAGGCCATTCCTTAGGCAACAAGGAAGACATTGGGAGCTGATCTGTGGAAATCTCTCCTCCCCTGGCTCTATTTTGTCCTGCTCTCCCCCCACCCACTTCTCTCCACCATGAGAACCATTGTAAATGTGACGCAGTTCTAGTATTGCTTTTGCCATATCCTTCCAGTCTTGGAGGATTATTCTATTTTTAATAGACCAAGAAGTCAGGATTTTTTTTTTACAAAGGGAGAATGCATTCCAAAATTAGTGACACTTTCCTTAAATCTCCTCAGTTCTAACACATCCACAGGCTACCATTCGAGTTCCTAATAACCCCGTGGATGGTCATCATCTGGGGGGTCTTTGTTGTATACTAACCGGACAGACTAAAGTTTGTTTTCTAATAACCTTTGGTTGGCTTTCTCTAATTTTATCTTCTGTCTCTACTTGAATATTTTCTTTTTTTTTTTTAAAGTAAATATTTTTTTTTATTGGATGATTTATTTACATTTCCTATGTTGTCCCCTTACCCCATCCCCCACCACCCCCTCGGAACCCCCAATCCCCTCGCCCCTCCTCCTTCTTCTCTGTGGATGTAACCTCTATCTACCCCCCCCCACTCCCACCTCCCCATCCTCAAAATTCCCACCCCCTGGGGCATCCAGCCTTCATGAGGTCAAGGTTCTCTTCTTCCACCTATGCCCAACAGGGCCCTCCACTCTTACATATTCAGCTGAAGCCCTGTATCCCCCTCTAAGTGCTGCCAGGCTGGTGGTTTAGACCCTGGGAGCTGTGGTTGGTTGGTATTGTTGCTCTCCTCATGGTGCCATAAATCCTTTCAGCTCCTTCAGTCTTCACTCTAACTCCTCTATTGAGAACCCCATGATCAGTTCAATGGCTAGTTGTGAGCATCTGCCTCTGAATATGTCTGACTCTTGAAGGCCTCTGAGGAGATATCCATATCAGGCTCTTATCAGCATGCACTTGCTGTCTTCCACATCAGCATCTACCTTTGGTGATTGCACATGGGATAGATACTCAGGTGGGGTGGTCTTGAGACGGCCCCTCCTTCAGTTTCTGTCCCTCACTTTGTCTCCATATTTGCTCCCTTGAGTATTTTGTTGCTCCTTCTAAGAAGGACCGAATCACCCTCACTTGGTCTTCCTTCTTTATGGGCTTCATGTGGCCTGTGAGTTGCATCTTGGGCATTTCAAGGTTCTAGGCTAATATCCAATAATCAGTGAGTGAATACCATGTGTCTTCTTTTGTGATTGGCTTACCTCACTCAGGATGATAATTTCTAGTTCCATCCATTTACCTAGGAACCTCTCGAATTCATTGTTTTTAATAGCTGAGTAATACTCCATTGTGTAAATATACCACATTTTTTGAATCCATTCCTCAGTTGAAGGACATCTGGGTTCTTTCCAGCTCCTGGCTATTATAAATAAGGCTGCTATGAACATAGTTGAGCATATGTCCTTGTTATATGTTCGAGCATCTTCTGGGTATATGCCTAGGAGTGGTATAGCTGGATCCTCAGGTAATGCTATGTCCAATTTTCTGAGGAACCGCCAGACTGATTTCCAAAGTGGTTGCACCATCTTGCAGTCCCACCAACAATGGAGGAGTGTTCCTCTTTCTCCACACCCTCGCCAGCATCTACTATCACCTGAGTTTTTAATCTTAGCCATTCTGACTGGTGTGAGATGGAATCTCAGGGTTGTTTTGATTTGCATTTCCCTGACGACTAAGGATGCTGAACATTTCTTTAGATGCTTCTCGGCCATTCGAGTTTCTTCCGTTGAAAATTCTTTGTTAAGCTCTATACCCCATTTTTTAATAGGGTAATTTGGTTGTCTGGAGTCTAATTTCTTGAGTTCTTTGTATATATTGGATATTAGCCCTCTATCAGATGAAGGATTGGTAAAGATCTTTTCCCAATTTGTTGGTTGTCGTTTTGTCCTATTGACAGTGTCCTTTGCCTTACAGAAACTTTGCAATTTTATGAAGTCCCATTTGTCAATTCTCGATCTTAGAGCATATGCCATTGGAGTTCTGTTCAGGAACTTTTCCCCTGTGCCCAAGTATTCGAGGCTTTTCCCCACCTTCTCTTCTATTAGTTTCAGTGTATCTGGTTTTATGTGGAGGTCCTTTATCCACTTAGACTTGAACTTTGTACAAGGGGATAAGAATGGATCAATTTTCATTCTTCTACATGTTGTCTTCCAGTTGAACCAGCACCATTTGTTGAAAATGCTGTCCTTTTTCCACTGGACAGTTTTAGCTCCTTTGTCAAAGATCAAGTGACCATAGGAGTGTGGGTTCATTTCTGGGTCTTCAATTCTATTCCATTGATCTTCCTGCCTGTCTCTGTACCAATACCAGGTAGTTTTTATCACTATTGCTCTGTAGTACAGCTTGAGGTCAGGGATGGTGATTCCTCCAGAAGTTCTTTTATTGTTGAGAATAGTTTTCGCTATCCTGGGTTTTTTGTTATTCCATATGAATTTGAGAATTTCCTTTTCTAACTCTGTGAAGAATTGAGTTGGGATTTTAATGGGGATTGCATTGAATCTGTAGATTGCTTTTGGCAAGATGGCCATTTTTATTATATTAATCCTGCCAATCCATGAGCATGGGAGATCTTTCCATCTTCTGAGATCTTCTTCAATTTCTTTCTTCAGAGACTTGAAGTTCTTGTCATACAGGTCTTTCACTTGCTTGGTTAGATTCACACCAAGGTATTTTATATTATTTGCAACTATTGTGAAGGGTGTCATTTCCCTAATTTCTTTTTCAGTCTGTTTATCTTTCATGTAGAGGAAGGCTACTGATTTGTTTGAGTTGATTTTATAACCAGCCACTTTGCTGAAGTTGTTTATCAGGTTTAGGAGTTCTCTGGTGGAAGTTTGGGGGTCACTTAAGTATACTATCATATCATCTGCAAATAGCGATATTTTGACTTCTTCCTTTCCTATTTGTATCCCTTTGACTTCTTTTTGCTGTCTAATTGCTCTGGCTAAGACTTCCAGTATTATATTGAATAGGTAGGGGGAGAGTGGGCAACCTTGTCTAGTCCCTGATCTTCGTGGGATTGCTTCAAGTTTCTCTCCATTTAGCTTGATGTTGGCTACTGGTTTGCTGTAAATTGCTTTTACTATGTTTAGGTAGGGGCCTTGAATTCCTGATCTTTCCAAGACTTTTATCATGAAGGGATGTTGAATTTTGTCAAATGCTTTCTCAGCATCTAGTGAGATGATCATGTGTTTTTTTTCTTTGAGTTTGTTTATATAGTGGATTACATTGATGGATTTCCGAATATTGAACCATCCCTGCATTCCTGGGATAAAACCTACTTGATCATGATGGATGATTGTTTTGATGTGGTCTTGGATTCGGTTTGCTAGAATTTTATTGAGTATTTTTGCATCGATG
Source organism: Grammomys surdaster (assembly GCF_004785775.1). Taxonomy (NCBI): domain Eukaryota; kingdom Metazoa; phylum Chordata; class Mammalia; order Rodentia; family Muridae; genus Grammomys; species Grammomys surdaster. Next base: position 90,602 of record NW_021604942.1, read on the forward strand.
TTCATAAGGGAGATTGGTCTGAAGTTCTCTTTCTTTGTCGGGTCCTTGTGGGGTTTGGGTATGAGTGTAATTGTAGCTTCATAGAACGAATTGGGTAGTGTTCCTTCTGTCTCTATTTTGTGGAATAGTTTGAAGAGAATTGGTATTAGGTCTTCCTTGAAGGTCTGATAGAATTCAGCACTAAAACCATCTGGTCCTGGGCTTTTTTTAGTGGGGAGGCTTTTGATGACTGCTGCTATTTCCTGAGGGGTTATGGGACTATTTAGATGGTTTATCTGCTCCTGGTTTAACTTCGGTACCTGGTATCTGTCTAGGAAATTGTCCATTTCATCCAGGTTTTCCAGTTTTGTTGAGTATAGGCCTTTGTAGTAAGATCTGATGATTTTTTGAATTTCTTCAGTTTCTGTTGTTATGTCTCCCTTTTCAGTTCTGAGTTTATTAATTTGGATACTGTCTCTGTGCCCTCTGGTTAATCTGGCTAACGGTTTATCTATCTTGTTGATTTTCTCAAAGAACCAACTCCTGGTTTTATTGATATTTTGTATTGTTCTTTCTGTTTCTATTTGGTTGATTTCAGCCCTGAGTTTGATTATTTCCTGCCTTCTACTCCTCCTGGGTGTATTTGCTTCTTTTTGTTCTAGAGCTTTTAGTTGTGCAGTCAACTTGTTAGTGTGTGCTCTTTCCAGTTTCTTTTTGTAGGCACTTAGAGCTATGAGCTTTCCTCTTAGCACTGCCTTCATGGAGTCCCACAAGTTTTGGTATGATGTGTCCTCATTTTCATTGAATTCTAAAAAGTCTTTTATTTCTTTCTTTATTTCTTCCTTGACCAAGTCATCATTGAGTAGAGAGTTGTTCAGTTTCCATGTGCACGTGGGTTTTCCATTGGTTTTGTCATTATTAAAGACCAGTCTTAGTCCGTGGTGATCTGATAAGATGCAAGGGATTATTTCAATCTTTTTGTATCTGTAGAGGCTTGTTTTGTGACCAATTATATGGTCTATTTTGGAGAAGGTACCATGAGGTGCTGAGAAAAAGGTATATTCTTTTGTTTTAGGATGAAATGTTCTATAGATGTCTGTTAAGTCCATTTGGTTCATAACTTCTGTTAATTTCAAAGTGTCTCTGTTTAGTTTCTGTTTCCATGATCTGTCCATTGCTGACAGTGGGGTGTTGAAATCCCCCACTATTATTGTGTGAGGTGTAATGTGTGTTTTGAGCTTTAGTAAAGTTTCTTTTATGTATGTAGGTGCCCTTGCATTTGGAGCATAGATGTTCAGAATTGAGAGTTCACCTTGGTAGATTTTTCCTTTGATGAGTATGAAGTGTCCTTCCTTATCTTTTTTGATTAATTTTGGATGAAAGTCGATTTTATTTGATATTAGAATGGCTACTCCAGCTTGTTTCTTGGGACCATTGGCTTGAAAAATTGTTTTCCACCCTTTTATTCTGAGGTAGTGTCTGTCTTTGTCACTGAGGTGCGTTTCTTGTATGCAGCAAAATTCTGGGTCCTGTTTGTGTATCCAGTCTGATAGTCTGCGTCTTTTTATTGGGGAATTGAGACCATTGATGTTAAGAGATATTAAGGAAAAATGATTGTTGCTTCCTGTTATTTTTGTTATTAGAGGTAAAGTTATGTTTGTATCTTCTTTTGGGGTTGTTGGAAGATTACTTACTTGCTTTTTCTAGGTTGTAGTTTCCCTCCTTGTGTTGGCATTTTCCATCAATTATCCTTTGAAGTGCTGGGTTTGTGGGAAGATATTGTGCAAATTTGGTTTTGTCATGGAATATCTTGGTTTCACCATCTATAGTGATTGAGAGTTTTGCTGGGTATAGTAATCTGGGCTGGCAATTGTGTTCTCTTAGTGTCTGTATGATGTCAGTCCAGGCTCTTCTGGCTTTTATAGTCTCTGGTGAGAAGTCTGGTGTAATTCTTATAGGTCTGCCTTTATATGTTACTTGACCTTTTTCCCTTACTGCTTTTAGTATTTTTTCTTTGTTTTGTGCATCTGATGTTTTGATTATTATGTGACGGGAGGTATTTCTTTTCTGGTCTAGTCTATTTGGTGTTCTGTAGGCTTCTTGTATGTTTATGGGCATCTTGTTCTTTAGGTTAGGGAAGTTTTCCTCAATAATTTTGTTGAAGATATTTACTGGCCCTTTAAGTTGAGAATCTTCATTCTCATCTATACCTATTATCCTTAGGTTTGGTCTTCTCATTGTGTCCTGGATTTCCTGGATGTTTTGAGTTAGGAGTTTTTTGCATTTTGCATTTTCTTTGACAACTGTGTCAATATTTTCCACCGTATCTTCTGCATTTGAGATTCTCTCTTGTATTCGGTTGGTGATGCTTGCGTCTGTGACTCCTGATCTCTTTCTTAGGTTTTCTATCTCCATGGTTGTCTCCCTTTGAACTTTCTTTATTGTTTCTATTTCTAGTTTCAGATCCTGAATGTTTTTGTTTAATTCCTTCTTTGTGTTTTCTTGCATTTCTTTAAGGGATTTCTGTGATTCCTCTTTAAGGGCTTCTATCTGTTTACTTGTACTCTCCTGTATTTCTTTAAGGGAGTTACTTAATTCCTTCTTATAATCCTCTATCATCATCATGAGAGGTGATTTTAATTCTGAATCCTGCTTTTCAGGTGTGATGGGGTGTTCAGGGCTTGCTATATTGGGAGAACTGGGCACTGATGATGCCAAGAAACTTTGGTTTCTGTTGCTTATGTTCTTGCGCTTACCTTTCGCCATCTGGTTAACTCTAGTGGTACCTGCCCTCACTGTGTAAAACTGGAGTCTGTATTTCCAGTTATCTTGCTTATTGCAGAGCTCCTCAGGGTCCAGAGGTCTCCGTGGTCTTATGCTCCTAATCTCCTGGGTGGAAGAACTCCTGGGACTCAGGCCACCTCTTGGATCTGGAAATCCTTCTGCTCTGAGTGCAGTGGGTCCTCGATGACTCAGGATTCAGTTTCAGCTGCTCTGAGTGCAGTGGCTCCAGCTGCTCTGAGTGCAGTGGCTCCAGCTGCTCTGAGTGCAGTGGCTCCTGGATGACTCAGGATTCAGTTTCTCAACAGGACAGGAGCAGACCGACTCTGTGTCTGCTCCAGCCCAGAGGACCAGGCAGGGGAGGAAGGGAAGTGGAATTCCGGAGGGGCGGGGTTTGGGTAGCTGCTGTGCCCTGGATGTCCCTGGCTCCCCGATGTATCTCTGGGGTTTAGGGAGTGAGATGGAGTTCTTACCAGCTGCTCTGAGTGCAGTGGCTCCTGGATGACTCAGGATTCAGTTTCTCAACAGGACAGGAGCAGACCGTCTCTGTGTCTGCTCCAGCCCAGAGGACCAGGCAGGGGCAGAAGGGCGAGTATTTTCTTTAACTGAGATTCTAAATTCCTCCCTTAAGGTCTGTGTCTGTGTCCATGCTTCATTATCTCTCCCTTTGTCACTCTGCCTGCTCCTTGAGTTCCTGTATTCTCTGCTCAAGGTTCTGCCTCCACATTTTAACTTTTTCTTTATATTGCAACTCTGATATTTTGTTATCTATTTTATTTTGATTATTAATTTTAAAAGGTTATTCTTCAAGTCTTGCTTCTAATCCTTATTATTTTCTCTCTGCTGCTCAGTCTGACCTGTGAGTTCTTGTATCCTTTGTTCTAGCATCTTTTCCAGCTCCTGTCTCCCTCCTTCAATTTCACCTTTCTGTCGTTTATTCTGATCTATAATTTCCTGTGTCTTCAATTCTAGTGTGTTCTTTAGGCCATGTTGCCAAGTCTTAAATTTTTCTTTCTGTTGTTCATGTTACTCTATAATTTCTTGTATCTTATATTCTAGGCCCAGCTTCCATAATCTTAATTTCTCTTTATGTTGTGATTCTGATATTGCAGCATCTGTCCTATTTTGATTTGCTAGCTTTAGTAAATTATCCTCTAGACTTTGCTTCCAAATTTTATCTCTATCTCCTTGGTGTTCAGCTTGATGTGTGAATTGTTGAATCCCTTTTTTCTAGTGTCTCTTCCAGCTCCTGTCTCTAACCTTTATTTTCTTCTTTCTGTTACTTATCTTGACCTATAAAATCCTGAACCTTTAGTTCTAGTGTTACCTATAGTCTCTTTTCTAAGGCAAGGAATTTTTTTATCTAGGGCCCTGTCTTTTGAGAAGACAAAGTAGATCAAGAGAATAAATATTGCTATACTGGTAATGACAAGGTGTCTATTTCCTTTAAATCCATCCCTGTCAAACCATTCAGAATATCATCCCTTAAAGCCCAAAAGATATTGTGTTTCTCATCTTTAAGTATCAATGTATGATACTTATTACTTGATCCAGAGCCCTTTGAACCTTTGTCTCCCTCTGTGTTCAATTCATAGTCTGGCTGTCCATGTCCTGTGTAGATGTGGAGGATACGGGGAAGCAAACACAGAAAGGCTCTCTCAGGCATATATGCTCCAGTCAGTTCACTGTGTCTGCCCAAGTCCAACTCCAGGCTGGGGTGCTGCCCCTGGCTGTAGCTGTCTGCCTGGGGCTTGGAGAGGAAGCCTCTCTGCAGTTCTCTGTAGGCCCCTCAGTTCCAGTCAGCTTTCATTCCACACACTGCTACAGCCTAGATTGCTGCCCTAGCCTTGTATTGGGGATGAGGGGAGGGGCAGTGATCTTTTATCTCAGGTTAGTTGAGTTCTAATTGATATATTGGGCACCATTTTGTTGCAGTAAATCTCCACCCCCAAGAAGCCCATGCAAGGAAAACACAACTCAGTTGTATATTTATAAACTGCACGCCTATATTGGGCAGATTTGCCTCTACACCACTTTCTTCCCCAGCTATGAAATCCCTGCTATTGTAGTTTCTCCAGGCCTTGGGCTTCTGCTCCATCTTCCTTCCAACTCTCCCCCGTCCTCCTCCGTTCAGTCTCCTCCAACTCTTTCTTTTTTTCTTTCTCTTTCTTGCTTCCTTCCTTTCTTTCTTTCTTTCTTTCTTTCTTTCTTTCTTTCTTTCTTTCAAGATTTATTTATTTATTATATGTAAGTACACTGTAGCTGTCCTCAGACCAGAAGAGGGCATCAGATCTCATTACAGATGGCTGTGAGCCACCATGTGGTTGCTGGGATTTGAACGCAGGACCCCAGAAAAGCAGTCAGTGCTTTCAACCGCTGAGCCATCTCTCCAGTCCCCTCCAACTCTTTCTCCCCTCCTCTTCCTGTCTTGCCTGGGAAACCAGCCTCCTCATTTTTGTCTAACGATTGGCTATTTGTCATCTTTCCAATCAGATAATTAAGGGAAATTCCTCTATAGTACTACCCCTCAACAAGCAGACCTTGAGTTCTGGATGTTGTGGTAATTTCTTACCCCAATAAGCACGTACAAAGAACATATAATCTAGTTAATATATTTATAAGCTATATGTCTAGATTGGGCAGATCTATCACTATATTGATTTATTCCCCAGCTATGAGACCCCTTGTTACTTGTGGCTTCTCCAAACCATGTGCTTCTGTTCTATCTTCCTTCCCCATCCTCTTCCTCTGTTCTCTGAGACCTCTTGTCCCACCTTTCCCCTTCACTGCGTAATCATTGGCTCTAGCCTTTATTTGACCAGTCAGGATGGGGAGAAGGTTCAGTGAGATCACCTGAGTAGGTGATCTCCTCCTCGTTGGGGACAGCCCCTTTTGAGGAAGTAGAATTAACATCAAATATAAACAGCAGGAAGGCAACCCACAACAGCTGGGGCATGCCCTGTTTATCTTGATGTTTCCAGTGTATAGACGTTGAACAAATTCTTATGAGATAGATAAGGGATGAGGAAAGAGAAGGCTTATCTCCTTAGTAGGGATAGGCAACGACTCTCTGAGGGGACATGTCCAGAGGGCTCCTTGTTTAATGAAGGAAAGAACTTAAGAGTGATACACTTGACTAACCAGGGACAGTTGATTACAAAAAGTAGAATCTTTCTCAAGTAAAAAAATGGAGAAGGCGGGATACATTAGAAAGCCCCCTTATATAATCAGCAAGAAAGCCAGGCTGCTTGAGGACCACAACCGCGTCTACTCCTTGAGACTGTGCTTCTCCATCACTTCTCTTTGACAAGCAGCTTCCTGTTTCTGTTCTCTCTGCTTTGTGCATGTGCTGCCAAGGAGTTGTGCAGTTCTCCTTGGCTTTCTGGTACCTACAGGCTGCCTGATGGCTCCTCTGTTCCAAGCTTGGTCTCAGGATTGATGCACCACTTCAGCTGCAGCTGGAGAAAGGTCCCATGACTCACCTGATAGTTGTGTTAGCCTACTTCACCTGTGGCACTTGACTGACAAAAGGTTTATTTAGCTCACATTTTAGAAGGATAAAGTTTGCAGTCAAGTAGCCTCAATTGCTTTGGGCCTCTGATAGGGTAGCACACCACAGCAGAAGTTTCTGTAGGGTTAGACTGCTCAGGAAACAGGGAGAAAGAGAAAGGAAGAGACCAGGGTTCCACAGTCCTTTCATCCCCAGACTTCAGCACCTCCTATACTAACCTCATCCTTCAGGTCCACAGCATCCCCACATGTACCGTTAGGGAACATTATCCGAAGCAGAACAGATGAATAGGCACCAGTGATGTCTAGCCACGGAATATCATGTTTTCAATAACGTTTGAATGGTAGAATTGTTTGTGCTGAGTTGAGATTTTTTTCTCTTTTCTTCTCAGTTCTCAAAAGCCTGTCTGTATGTTAAAGTCCCATCTGCCTAAGGAGGAGAAGACAGTCAATCCAAGCCAGATTTTTTTTGAAAGGCAATTCCAAGCCTCAAGGCTCAGCCAGGATATCAAAGAGGCTGAAAAGAAGGGTCCGGTAAGCTGAGGTCTGGGAGTGGAGCTGTGTGGGCAAGGTTTGCAATACCCACTGTGCAGGGAGCACTAGTGCCAGAGTGGAGCCTGGCAAAGCCCTCCCTCACAGAGCAGACAGTAGCCAAAGTGTGGAGTGAAAAGACAGAGGCAGCAGGGAGCACTCGTTTCATGTTGTGAGATGGTGGGAAGCCAGGAACTCAGTTCTTCTCCCTGATGGGTGCTGAGCAGGGAAGAGACCCAGAAACACAGACTATGTGGGTTCCTGAATCCCACAAGTCTTTACAAGGTGAGGGCCAAGAAGCCTGGCCAGAGCTGGCTCCAGTGACTTCAGCTCTCCTCTTTCCCCACCCTTTTGTTTTCTGATAGTTTCCTACCATTCACTATTCATTACACAGAAAACAGACCAAATAGTTTGCTTGTAGCCTGGGGTGATGGTGCACATCTGTAATCCTGGCAGGAGGATAAAAACTGTAGACCAGCGTCTGGAGAGATGAATTAGCTGTTAAGAGCACTAGCTGCTCTTTTTGAGGACCTAGGCTGAGTCCCAGCACCCACACAGCGACTAACAACCTTCCAGTTCCAAGAGATCTGATGCCTTCTTCTGGCCTCCGTGCATACTGCATGTGTCTAGTGCACACACACATGCAGGCAAAACACCCATACATATAACATTTTTAAAAATGAAAGAATTTGAGGCCAGCCTGCACACACAGCAAGATCCTGTCTCAAAACACTACCACCATCAGCAACAAAAATTGTAATTCAATTATAATAGGACATTTTACAGATGGAAGCGTATGAAGAGGGATGGAGCACAGTGGGCTCTTGTAGAACTTACAAAGGAGTTTTCTCGGCACAGGTTTTGCCTACAGAGCTAACAAGTGCTCAGGCTCCTGGCCCCTCTCTCTCCCCCTTCTCTTCCTCTGACACCTGCAGCTTAGAGCCCCTGGGACTGCAGCACACAGTACACGGGCGCCTGCCTCTTCTGCAGGCTGTTCCCTTCACCTCTGCCACATGTGGAAGCTAGGACAGGTCCCTCTCCAGCTTGAAATCAGAAATCGGAGAACTTCATACACATGTACAATGAAACATCCTATCTACCCCATATTTTCCCCAACTCCCCCCGAAATCACTCTCAACACAGCTCCTTCCCAAATTCATATAATTGTCTTCTACTTCTCCTTTGATAACCTGTTAAGTGCAGTTAGCACTGCCCATATGTGTATGTGGGGCCATCCACAATGTGTGAGGAACCTACCACTGTCAGCACATTAAAGCAAAGAAAAAGATTCTCCCTTCCTTGGCAGCTATAAACTACCAATAGCTCTCAATAAGGCATGGGGTCGTGTGATCACCTCACCCCACCATCTATGCCAGAATTCTTGCTGGATTGACTAAGTACTACAACTGCTGTGAGTTCATAAAGGCAACAGCCATGCCAAGTTCATAGCGCTCCTCTCCAGTATCACACACACACACACACACGCACACATGCACATTCATGGCAATTCACCTGCCTCTGCCTCTCTAGTGCTGTGCCACTACTCCTGGCTCTTAGACTCTACCCCGTCTTTCTCAATGTCCCCTGAGCCTTCCTCAGTGTCAACCACCCTGGGGGTGGTTGTGGGGCATCGAGAATGGTGCCCTGTGTAGGGCTGGGCACACAAATCTCTATTCTCTGCACGGTAATCAAATGTTTTGTGACCCAACTTATAATACTCAGTTGTGATATTCTCAGTCTCTTTAGAAACAAATTCTCCCTTCAGGCAGATCCAATCTTGAGATCTCGAGAAAGGACTTGGTTATCTACAGAGGTCACACTCAACAACTGTGTTGTCAAGTGACACGTAAATAGAAAAAACCTCCTAATTCCGAAGCGCTTGGTTTTTGTCTGGGCCTCTCTCCTGTGATCCTGAGTCATTATGGCTCATTAGCTACAAGTTGGACATGCCTGCTGGGATGGGAGTTTCTGTATACACATCCTACTGTCTGTGTGTCTGTACTGTCTGTGTGTCTGTCTGTGTCCATCTCTCTTTACTCTCTGCTCTCCCCTTCGCTGTGTAGAATGGGTCTTAGATCCTAATGTGGATTCTACTGCCATGGTGGAAGAGGCTCCCTGCTGCCACTGTAAGGTTAAAAAAAAAAAAAAAACTGGAGCGAGTGGTTTCTTTTTTCTTGTTAAATAATTTTTTAAAGATTTGTTTATTTTATGTATGTGTACTCTATCTGCATGTACACCTGCACGCCAGAAGAGGGCGTCAGATCCCATTACAGATGGTTGTAAGCCAACATGTGGTTGCTGGGAATTGAACTTAGGACCTCTGGAAGAGCAGTCGGTGCTCTAACTGCTGAGAGGGTATTTTAAATGCAAGTCTTATCTTCTGTTCATACACCAGTAGTGAGGAGATCTGCACGTTGGCAGACTCCTCCCCTTTAGGGCATTGGGGTCTTTGCCATCTTTAGTATCTGGCTTCTGAGGACTCCTTCCTGATTTTGTTTTTTTTTTTTTTTTAATGTGGGACAGGACAGAAGGCAGTAAGTTGTTTTTTCTCTTAGCACCCAGTCATATGGCTGTCTCTAACTATAGGGTGCAAGGTGCTGAGGAAGGCAGCCCCTGGAGGGTCTGAACAGTGGAGGGGATTCAGTGGAGGGGATTGCTTTGGGGACAGCTAGTCACCTCTGCCATACCATAAAGGTAGGTAGAATTGAAGAAATGGAAAGGCTCATCTGCAAACAAAGGTGAGGCAAGCAGACTGGCTAGGAACCTGTCTGAAAGGCAGAAGGGCTAGGAGTGAGGGAAGGTCTGCAGGGTCCCTCCTCTCGTGGGGGCCTGCTTCACCGACACACAGTCCCTGTCTTCTGTGAACAGGTTTTAGGGACTCGGCCACAGAGACCATGCTCCTGGGCAGCAGCAGATAGCACGCAGAGGCCATCATCTGTGGGAAGAAGAGTGATGACAGCTGAGATCCTGGGGAAGCATCTGGCCTCCCTGCAGCAGGCAGCCATGTCAGGCCTGCAGTGGTCCTAGCTTTGCCCCGTCACCTCTTACATGCAACTGCACATACTGACGGTGTAGCTTTTCTCTAGGTAGGAAGCTATAGCAAGAAATATCCAAATAACAGCAGCTAGATTTTCAAGTTCTGGCTGTGATCTAGGAAGTCTGTGTGGTGTTTTTGTTTCATTGAAACATTTAACAGCATGACAGCTTTATCATCTCCCAGAATTTAGTGCTCAAAAGGGCTCTGTGCCTGGCTTGGGGACAGTTCCCAGCTCAAAGCTCAGGGCTTTATTCAAGTTCAGTCCTGCTCCTGCTCCAGGGTGCTCTCCTCACAGATACTCAGGCATAGAAGTGGGAACAAATCTGCATGCTGCTTCTGTGGGCACTGAAGGGGCTTGACAAGAACCCCCACCCAGAGGGGACTTCTAGCTGTGTGAGGGCTCTCTGCTTCCTAGTGACAGAAGGAGTCTCTTCACATCCTCTAGAAAGTTGGGCTCACATTTCTGTGGAGAAGAGAACTCAGAGGCAGATCTGGGTCACTAGGTGAAGAGGACAACTGGAGTTGCTGGTTGTTCCCTCTCTAGTCATCAAAGTCATATGACTCAGATCCTGAGGGCTCCTGTGTCTTAAATCTGACCAAGGTATCCTGATTGTTGAGCAATAGAGACACAATACTAGTCACACTCACCTCAGTGAGGATTAAAGTCCCCACAGTCCTGGGAAGAGTAAGAGTGATGCAAACTTGCTGGATTGGCATGTCATACTCCACACAGGGCTGTCTGCAGCAACTCTCCCTGACTTCAGTTGCATCTTGATTCAGCACCAACAAAACCTGCTCCCCCAAACCCAGGAAAGCCGGAGTAGGCTTGCTCAATAGGCTGTGCCTGGTTCTTCAAAGCTCCTTGTAGATAAGCAGGATGCTGCTTGTTTCAGTTTTAGGTACCAGGGAAAGGCTCTTTTCTGTTTTAACCAGTGGTGCTGTGGTCTGTATCTGCGGTCAGTAAGGGATGAGTCTTTAAAATCAATCTCAATACACTGAACTGTGTTCTCAAGTGAGTCAGCCAGTGATTATATTTAAATAAAAATGGGGAGAATGGAAGAGCTCTGAGTTACTCTTTGAGCTGCTTGGAAAAAGCTGTTGCCTTAGCATCCAAGTGATCCTTTCAAAGGGTGAGGATTTTGTGTTCAAAAATTAGTTAAATATTTTAAAAAATTATATTTCAGTAGCCAAAGGCCAAACTAGCAGTATGGATCTGGCTCTGACAGGACAGGAGACAGGATGTGATCAGGATACTGGAGCTGCAGAGCAACAGATGTGCAGACAGTCCTGACATGTGCCTTTCACCCTTCTTTGTGGGTCACCCCTTTGGTTCAGACTGGCCAAGCACAGCTCCTATGCACTTCACCCACCCACAAAAATCACCAGTGAAATAAAGCCCCAGAAACTTGACAGAGATGTCCACAAAGCCCTGGGCAGGCTAGTAGGAGGGTCAGGCAGCTCTCCTGGCCCCACCTCACCCTCTCCTCCTGGCTTCATTATAAACAACTTCTGAAAGTAACCATTAAAAGCCTTTCACATAAAGAGTCAAGCTTTGAAAGGAGTTACATTCATAAACTTATACTTTTATTCTCTTTCTGTACATGTTGGCAATGATAAAGCTTAAAGATGCATGTTCTATGAAATATGCAAAACAAGGAATTTACATAAATAATTTATACTTCAGAAAATTAAAGTTGAAAAATACTCCCACATTATTAGAGTTCACAGTATATTTAAAGTACATCAAGCTTTTCTCCTTATAGTTCAAACTATACTGTCTTAGCAGAGAATGATAAACTCTAATCAGAATAAAACGATCAAGTTCTGTCTATTCAGTGCACAAGTGGATGCTATTTCAGTATCAGGCCGCACAAGCCCCAAGGCTGCAGCATTTCATCTCAGCCCTTCACCTCCTGAGTGCTGTGACCCAGCAGAGGTCACATAGTGTGGAATGGTTCCAGCATCACCAACTCCACAGTGGACACATTTGCCAAGTGGTAACATCTGGTGGTCTGATGCCTCATTTCCACATAATACTTTTATAGCCCTGAAAATGGAAACCCTGGCATCTGACACAGCGGAGTGTGTTAACACGAGTACAAGGCACTGTGCTGTGGCATTTGCTTAAAAGATCATGTTTGCATAGATTGCTAGCAATTTAGTGTGCAATAAAATACAGGCCCAGCGAGTGTGGCTTTTTGATGGATGAAGCCATGTGATGCTCCTCTGCCCCAGGAGAGCAAAATCTCTCTTTAGACCCAGCCTTGTGGGCAGCTCCCCTGGTGCTGGCTTCTCCAGGCCCTCAAAGGAGAGTTTTTTGTTCAAAGAGTTGCAGGTCAAAGCGGACCCAGACTTCTCCAGTGGGAACTTCGTGCAGTAGTAATCGGCGGGTGGTGGGGCCTTTGCTTTCCTGTTCTGTTCGGATTTTTGCCACTGGAACTTCAGTACGACCCAGGAAGTCTGGGAAATAAACATCATGTGAGGATCAGGTATCTTTGTTCCCATTAAGATTTAAAAACTCCCAAGCAGGAGAGTCTGAAATAGCATTTACACAACTTTCAAACACTGAATGGATCTCTGATACTGACAGCAGACAAATGTACAGTGACAGCTGCCTATGTGGAATGTTCTACCCATCCAGGACTGGCCAGTGTTTCCCTTATGTATACAGGTAGTGGCTGTATTCGTAGGACATGCTCTCCCCCCAAACCCCCACCTCCTGCTGACATGGGCCTGTGTCATTTCCTATAGGTGTCGTGGGGGTAGGTATAAGCACAGCTTAGGACTCTGGGTATAGACTCCAGACCCCAGAAAACTGGGAGTACCTTTAGGCCTTCATGCCAAGTTATACTTACCATCTGGAGAAAACTGGTCTCTGTCAAACATAGTGAGACACAGAACGTCCTGGTAAAGATCCTTGATGAAGAACTGGCAGTTGAAGTTCCACTTGGGATTTAGTGTGTCTTGGAGGGTCCTGGTGGTATAGCTTTGGGAGCCCATGCTGATTTCACAGTATGGATTACTTTTCCCTGCACAGAAACAATCCAAAGACACATGCAGTGTGGAAAGTGAATGGGGTGACCATGGAGGGTCTGTAGGCTGCTTCACCAGAGACCATGGCAGGAAGCACCACTGCCTGGCAGGACAGTTACCTTAGAGTCTAGCAGCTGTATGGCCCCATGTTCCCAATGACGTCACAATTCTGGGGAACAAGTTTATGTCCTAACAGCAGGACTGCTCCCTGAAAGCCTGGCCAAGTACCTTTGTGCATGTTTTGTGTACTCTCATGCAGTAGCAGTCAGAATGGTGGCTGCTGGTTCTTGTTGGGAAATAGTGAATGATAACTGGCCCAGGAGTTAGCTTATCAGGGTTCTAGCAACACCAGAGACACTGTGTTTTAAAAACTACCCATTATTCCATGTTCTAAAGAGGTAAGAAACAGGGTGTTACCACAGCTGTTGAATAAAAGCAGCACTTACCATTTGGTTTGCAGGCTTTTAATTCTGTAGCCTCAATGACATGTACCATCAGACGCCCAATACCTGAAGTCTTTTGAGAACGGGCTACAAAAGAGGAAATGAGTCATGTTAACTTTTCCTCTGAGAATGTAGACAGACACCACAGTGAAGAAGCAATGCTTGGGCCTCTGTCTGTTCTCACACACTCTCTCTGAGGCTGGAGACTAGCCCCCATGCCTCATAACCACGCTCTGCCACTGGCTATGCTTCTAGCTCCTGCTGTGTGTCACTCTAATCAACTAGAACTTAGCCCTGAACTAACTACTATCACCTGCTATTGCTCTGGGATTAGCAGCTAGCGTTGGCTCCTTCCTCAGGCTGTGTCGCCTGCTAGGGATGCCTTTCTGGCATCCTTTGCCCATCCGTACCTAACTCATCTTTCAAGATGCAGGCTAGTCTCAGTCACCGCAGCCTCCTTCCCTCTGAGTACCACTAGCCTCGACTGAGACACACCCCACAACCTGCTAGGCCTGACATGCTGCACCCTGTCTGCCTCCTCTGCCAGGGAGGAGCCACTGTGTTGCATGGACTGCTTTATCTAGCTGTAGCAGTCCGGCAAATGCCTTTGAATAGTTATATTAGTTAAAATGCATGCAGTTTGTCCAGTACTTCTTGCAAATAGCATTTCCTGGTTACTTTGTGTTAGGTACATGCTAGATCTTTATACAGAGTATATTTAATTCCATAATTGCCTTACAAGGTAGTTCCCATTTTACAGGTGAGGAAAACTGTGCCTTAGGAAGGACCATGTGCTCTGCTCACAGGCTTTTTATAGACAGGGTCTCATTCTAGCCCAAGCTGTTGGCCTTGACCTTGGAATCCTCCCGTCTCAGGGACCTTTTCTGTTTTGTTTTGAGACAGAGACTGAGTCCCCTGACTGGCTTGGATCTTGCTATATAGACCAGGTTAGTTTTGGACTTACAGAAGTTTGCCTGCCCTTTGCCTCCAGTGTGGCAGGACTAAAGGTGTGTGCCACCACACCTAGGCCAGAGTTTTTAAATGGCAAGGTTAAAATGTAACTATCAGATAACAGAGTGCGAACCACTCATCAAAATTTCAATTCTATTTAAGCATTTCATCTTGGTGAGCAGTTTTATTTCATGTTTAATCTATTTAGAAAGGTTTTTGAGATATTTCAATTTGGACAGAGTGAGTCCTGTGGTCTGGACATGTGTAGTCTTCTCACCTTTTTTCTTTCTTTTTTTAAAATTTTTTTGAGACAAGGTATTGTTAGGTATCCCAGGCTGACTGGCCTCAACCTTGAAGGGCTCCTGCCTCAGCTTCAGTGGTGTGTAGCCTGGTCTACACCCCACTCCCCAGTGGTCTACAGCCTACCCCCCAGTGTCCTCGTGTCTCTACCTTGGAGCATGCCCTTGTTCCTTGAAGGCAGAGCCTGGCCTTACTGTCTCTGTGATGCACATCACAGGGCCTGGCACATAGCACTGAGTCTGAAGGACTGTACCCACAGAGAACACACAGTGAGAAACCCATGGAGAATGCAGAACACACACAGTGAGAAACTCAGGAAAACCTTGATTTGCACTTTTGACAAATTAGAAGATGATTATGTTTTATGAAATGATTCAGTCATTGATTTTTCAATAGCAAGCTTTTAAAATAGTATTCAATTAGGAAAAGGCAATCTTCACATACCTTCAGGAACCAGAACAAAGTAAGGGGGACCTGAATAAAAACACACAGAGAGCTTCGGCTTCAGAAGTGGGAGCCTAAGTGGGAGGGGGAGGGCCCTGCACTGGGAAGATGGGGCTGGCACTGTCATGGGGGCCAAGGATCCTTTAGGACACTGAGCAGGTGGACAACCTGTCCTATGGACAGAGGACACAGTGTGACACAGACAGATCAGATCCCCTGCTCCCCAGGAGTCAGTGGTGACTTCAGAGAATGGAGAAGAGACATCTGAGGGCAATGCAGCCCTAACACAGCTCCACTCGGGCCTTGAAGGATTGGAAAGTCCTAAGGAGAGGCCCGGCGGCTGCCTGTGACACAGCAGTGGGAGACTGAGTGGGGAAGGGGTCTAGGTATAGGCCATGTTGGGGATGAGCCCTAGTTTGGGGTAAAAAACTCTTCTTAATTTGAAACGCTTGAAGATTCTCAGGCAGGGGTTGGCATATAAGTAGAGTTGTCACTGTCAAGAGAGGAGGCTGACAGAGCCTCTGCAAGGACAGAGGCCTGGGGAGGCCAGCAGAGCTGCTGGAGGGGACTTGTCTGGAGTGCTGGGATTGCAGAGAAGACATAACCCACCACTGAGCTGATCATGGGAGGGTTGTCTGACAGACACAACAGAGGAGGGCGGCCTCCCAGGAAGATGGGAGGAAAGAGTTGAGAGTCAGATGAAGCTGCGTAGACGAGCCTCAGGATATGAGGAGGTCGGGGAGAATGTGTGTGTGTGTGTGTTTGTGTGTGTGTAAGTAGAGGAAGCTGGGACAAGGAATGGGTGGATTGCTAGTGTCCTTGAAAGTGCCATCTACATAGCAGTGGGGGAAAGATGGAGAGTGAACCTAGTGTGCCGAGTGGTGGGGCTGAGGTGCTGGAGGGACCGACTGGGCCTCGGGTACTGGAGGCCAGGAGGGGAGACAGAGTCTGAGAGGGCAGGGGCAGAGCGCCATACCCAGTAAGTGGAGTCAGGTGAGACAAGATATGTCCCAGCAGGGTGAGGCTGGTCAGAGTGGAGGGAAAGGGGCAGGGACAGTAATAGCTGGCTACAGAGAAGGCAGGGCCTGCATCTGGTCCCATAGTGTGAGAGCCCAGGGCAGCTGCCGTGGGAGGCAGGGTACCTGGGCTCTTCTGCTGTGATGTGAATCCATCTCCCAGGCCTTACTGCTGGGGCAGCAGCTGGCATTTCTAGGACTAGACTCCAGTTTGCCTGTAGCACTTGGCAGCTGGCTCCCACCCGTCGGGGCACTAGCAGGTACCTTGATAAGCCTTTTCCCGTTTCCTCTTCTCAGTGTCGATGTACTGCTCTGAGGCCGCCTTGATCTTCTGGACCCAGGCAGTCCTGGCAGAGAAGCAGATGCTCATGAGGAGCCGGGAGGCCCCTGGTTCAAGCCCAGCCCAGCTCCACACCTCTCCCTTGCTGACCTCAGCTTTAAGCTCTTTTAGCAGGTTCCCAGTCACACACCTAAGTCCAAGTGACAGACTGAACGGCTAATTAAAGGTGAGCTGAGACTTTCTAAAAATAGCTTTCAACAACACAAGGCCCTGTGAGGTCCTGGGAGCCCAGAGCTAGAGGAGACAACCACACTGATGGCAGCTCAGCATGGCGGGTGGTTACCAGAGAACTGTGCAGAGGGACAGCAGTGTCCCTTGGGATTGTCATCAGAGGTGCTTACCCTGGGAGCTCCACTGGAGGGAAGCATGGCTGGTGGGCATATGGCAGAGAGGGTGGCCAGCTGGCCAAGTGCAAGTCTGTGGGATGCAGATCTGTGGGGTTCAGGTAACCCCCAAGGAGATTTTAGTGGGGACCAGGTGTGGATCTGCCATTTGGGGAGCTTATGAGGAGACAGGAGGCAGGCTACTGTTAGTAGGCAGCTGTATGACGAGCCTACTGTGGGCCGGGGAGGCTGGGGTTACAGTTGGCACGGCTTGACCATGAGTGGAGCTGGGCTTCTGGCACTGGGACATGCCCATGCTGCCTCCCAGACTAGTTCAAGACAGGCAACATGATGAGGACCGACCTCTCATTGATGTTGTCTGTTCGGAGGGTGTACACACGATCAATGTGGGAGATGTGGAAGACAGGCTCATCGCTGGAAGGGTCCGTGGGAAGTTTCACCAGCACTTCATTCAGGAAAATGGGCTGAAAGAATTAGGACCAAATACTGGTTGTGAGATAGGCCACAGCATTCCACCCACCAGAGAGAGTTCTTTTAAAAGTTCTGAAGAGCCTTGTGGTTGGGGAAGCGAGAGGGGCCTGGTGCCCAAGGTCTGTGCCCAAGAAGAAAAACAAGCCTGGTTAGCAAAGTTAAATACCCAGTGTCACTGAGCTGGGGACCAGCTCAGAGTGCCCCTGCTGCTGCTGTGACTGGCTCTCTGCACACTGATACCTGGCTTGATGTGTGAGTCACAGAGAAGCAGATGCTGGCTGTGGCCCAATGTTGTGTGGACAGGAGGGCACTCTAAAGCTGGCTCCTGCTGTCAAAGGCACCTGAGGCAGGGGAGGAGGCCCTGAGCGGAGGGTGGGAGCAGGTAGGAGGGGATGCTCACATCAAGATGGCACTCACTGTCTTATACATTTTGAACTGAGCGCTGGACTTGGAGCTGAAGAGCTTCTCGGAGGCTGAGGAAGCGGCGAACTGCCTGACCAGGTAGGTGAGCAGCAGGAAGTCGTTGAAGAGGAACCCGTGCAGCTCCTTGCTGCTCTTTGTCTTGTATAACTTCCCGCTGTGCAAGAGCTTCCGGGGACCCAGGCAGTTGGTGAGGGAGTTGAAAATAAGTTGCTTAAAAAGAACAAAATGGCACTTTGTAAGTCTGAGCACAGATGATCCCACTGTGTGTGAAAGGTCAGTGCCCAGAGTCTGAGGTTGGCATGGTGACATTTTCTAGGCAGTAATACAGTTAGAATTGCCCACCTTTTCAGAACAAATATAAACAAAAACTTTCCTATTTATCACTGTTTAGAATTCCTTCTGACCTTGTGAAAAAAATTAATAGTTAATTCTACTGATTTCTGCCAGTAAAATTCAAAGAACTCACTACAAACCCCCCAATTTGCCTCTTCCAAAGGCAGGAAGACAACCCTAGGGGTGTCCTGAAGAGCAGGACAGTGAGCCCACACAGTGAAGTGTGGTCTGTCCATGCTAGGGGAGGTGTGGTGGACATTCCCTACTCACAGCCTGCCTGGGGCACCCAGCTCTGCTCACAGCCTCACCTCTGCCAAACCTTCACATTGCACATGTGCCTGGATCCACTCCAGCCGGTCTGAATTCTCCTTCTCCCGGACTCCCTCGTTCACCTGAGAGCACAGTTCCTCTGCTCGTTCAAGGGCCAGCTTCAGGGAGGAGTGGTCAACATGACTCTGTGGAGTGTTCTCCAGGATCTGGAAGACAGTGGGCAGTGTCATGGAAGTCATACGGGTACTTAGCCTGCGCTATTGACTCCCATCCACTATGGCCTGCTGCTTAAATGAAGCCTGCATCAGGTGAAGCCCCAGTGAGGGGAAAGGTAACAGTGTCTGCCCTGGGAAGCAGAGTCCCACAGTCCTTGTGGGAACAGGGACTGGTAACCAAGGCTGGGGGTGACAGGAACACTGTGGATCTGAGTCTTGGTAATAGGCCATAGGCTAACAGTTACCTCAGATCTCCTCATTAACTTAACATTTATTTTTTGTTTGGGTGGTTCTGACTTTCTGATCTAGAGTCTCTGAAGTACAAGCTGGCAGGAAATCCACTACATTGCTTTATGCAACCCTTAGAAACCCCTAATCTCCTTAGAAAGAAAGCCTTTGCCTCAAGAAAAAGGCTGGAGCCTGTGGTTCTGCTAATGGTGACTCCATGTTCTCCCTGGGTTGATGATGGCTTCACAGCTTGAAGAGGGCGTTAGCCCTCCTCCCTCTCAAGCACACAGTGACTGTGGGATGGTCAGACAGTTCCTGTGGAGGGGGATGGCATTAGCTCCACTCTTTAAGACATCAGCCTTTAGACTACACACACAGGAGCCTGGGGCGGGAGCAGAGGGATCACTGCTCCCTAAGTGTCTGGCTCTGAGCAGCCAGGCGGGTCCTCCTGCTGAGTCAGACCCCCCGGGACTCACACTTGTGATGAGCAGAGGGTACCGAGTGATCCCCCCCGCAGGGACTCACACTTCTGATGAGCAGAGGGTACCGAGTGATTCTCTGCATGGGCTTCAGCAGGAAGCTGGACAGGGGCATTCCTTTGCATCGTGGGTCTGATGCCAACTTCTGCCAAACAGAGAGGCCTATGAGGAAACGATGGAAACACTGGCCAGAACCCTGCCTAGACTTCTTTTAATGGCAGGATCTGCAGTGACACATGTCAGGTTAGCCACAGGCTCTGCTCAGCTTTCTCATGGGCACCATTCTTCCTCTGCTTCTAGAACAGCTCTTCCCTGGCCAACCTCCCCCTCTCCCCAGCCCACTGGCTTCGGTCTTCATCACATCTTCCCTCCATCTTCTCTCAACGTAGCTGCTGCCAGGTTCAAAAAAACTGAGGCCCAGTAACCTCATTCTCAGTCAGTAACCAGATTCTCTGGAGTTCTGTCAGAACCACGTTACACTTCTCAGTAGATGTTCCAAAGGCACCCACTCAGTCTCCACCCACCCCGATGAGGCCATATTCCCTCACAGGAGCCACGTTTCCTACCTCCAGTCCGTATCCTCGCCTCCCACACTCAGCCCTCGCTCCCATCTGTGTGGTGCACAGCTCCTGATCCCCTCCCCCATTCAGCATGCCTGCCATTCCTGCTTCATCAGAACAACTGAAACAGCCGCACTGTCTTTGCTTGCCCCTTTTCACGTGCCTGACACACATTTATTTCTCAAGACCCAGGGCATGCTTCTCTGTGGCCCCTTTCCCCTCCTCTCTGACTCTCCTGTGGGCACCAGGTCATACGGGGCGAGTGGGCACATCATGCTTTAAATGTCTCTTCCATCGGACTGTCAATACCAGTGGCCTCGTGGCACAGAAGCTGACAGTGGTCACCAGTACTTTGGGGTAAGCGCTTAAAGGGGGTTGCCAGCACTCTGAGGTAAGCGCCTCTAATGACTGAGAGTGATTTATTCCAGTCATGGACAGGGAAGATTGCCATCCTTTTGGTTTTTGGGTAGACATGCATCTACATATTTTGCTATAAAGGTATCTTCATGCTTTTTATTTCTTTTAAGAAGTAGTATTTGGGGACTGGAGTTGTATCTCAGAGGAAGAATTCTTGCCTAGTACGAGCAAGGTCCTTGGTTTAGGTCCTAGTACCAAAAACCAAAAAGACAAAAATTTAAAAGTTAATACTCTGAGATATAATATATTGGTAAAATTTGCTTTTACTTAATTTTTCTTTGAAGTAGTAGGGATGGAAGTCAGGGCCTGTGTCAGGAAACCCCCTGACCGCTGAGCTGGGCCTCTAGCTCTACACGCTGCTTTCCAATGTAAAAAGTGTCTACCTGTTTATGTAGTTCTTAGTATGTATATAAGCCACATGTATGTGGGTGCTGTCAAGGCCAGAAGAAGGTGTCAGATCCCCTGAAGCTACATGCGGTTGTGAGCTGCCACCACGTGGGTGCTGGGAACTGAACTTGGGCTCTAGAAGTGTATCCGTGCTCTTAACCACTGGGCCTCTCTCCAGCGGCACATTTGTGTTTTTTTAAAAAACAGATCCTTTTTATGTAGCCCAGGCTGGCCTTGAGTTTATGTTTTACTGTGCCTCAGCCTCTCAAGTGCAGGGATTACAGTACCACCACGCCTGACTTAAAACACAGCATTATAGTAGCCAGGTGTAAAAGTTAGCTGCCATATGGCTGCAAGGAACTTGAAAACCCATTACATCAGAGTGCAACTGTTACCACATCTGTAGCGCTTCTTTTCATGTTTGCTTTATAACTACAGCATTGAGCCAGTCCTTTCCTTCTCTTCTCACTGGCTTGGCTTCAGACTCCATTTTACCTAAGCTAATCGACTCCCTCTCCAGTTCCCCAGGACATACCTGTTGTCAGCCCCCTGTCTAAGCAACAGTTGTTCCCTAAAACATAATGTCTGTTCCTAACAACAGAAAGAAGAAATGAATTTGATTGGTTGGGCAAAAACACATTTGATGTCAGCTGGCAATGACAGAACACTGGGGAAAGCCCCTAATCCCAGAGTCCTGATTGGTAAAAATTATAACTGTAACTTGGCCCAGATGCTTGTGGGTTTTATACTTTAAACCCTACTTCAGCCCCTGCTCGGGGTGGCAGGAAGAAACAAGTCCTTGTCTGGTGACCCTGATGGATCAGCGACACACTTATGTGGTGGGAATGATAAAGGCTTTGCTGTTTCTTGCCCCCGACGGTGGTTTCCTCCCCTTTCTCATCGTGCACATGGCGTGGTGTGACAGAAGAGCACCTGTTACCTTTATTCTCATACTTTCATTTCCTTCAATCACAAAGTGGTCACCTAATTATTTAACTAAGCCATTTTGTTTTCTTTCTGGAATGAGATGATGAATCATCAAATAAATATAAGCGCGCTGGCTGCTCTTGCAGAGGACCTGTGTTTGGTTCTCAGCACTCATGTGGCAGCTCATAACCACCTGTAACTCAGTTCCTGGGCCTCCAGTGTCCTCTCCTGAGCTCTGCAGGTGCCGGGCATGTAGGTGCTTCCCACACATACATGCAACGCAGGCCAACGCCACCCACATAAATAAATAATAATAATAAAAAAAGAAGTGGCATGATGGACGTTTCTTCAGAAAAACAACAGCACTAATACTATTACTTAAGCAGGATGTAAAATCAGGGTTCTCGTGCCAAGGACAATAAGCTGTACCTGGACAGTACCACAGTCAGGAAGCTGCGTGCCATGTTTGTGCTTCCTTGGAGATTGTTGGGACTCTTGTCAGCTGCTGAGATCTGCAGCGGTGTGCTGCTGCCTCCAGGCTGAGGCTGCTAGTGCTTCTCCAGCAGCACAGAGCCCAAGAGTCCCAGGCTGTGCATACCTTTAGAAATTCCTTGAAGTCTGTGTCCTCATCTGTCTTCTGCTGTAGCAGGGTTGCCCCATTAAGCTGACAGCTGCAGAACCGGATGTAAGCCTGCATGTGGGACAGCTCTGCTGCCAGGATGTCCCCGATCATCTGAACTGGCATCTTCTCACCCCCAGTCTTCTTCCGCACCCGCAAGGCCCTGCAAGTAACGGACGGTCACTCTGTTCTCCACAAATGTCCTTCCTTGGCAACTAAAGGGTGAAAGCTACAGAAAGCACCAGCAATGGCGTCCAGTGCATGATCTAGGAACCTTGGACGCTGGGAATGAACGGCTGGTTGAAGTGGGGGGAGGCATGGCAGAAAGCTCTATCGGCTGAGCCAATCTGGGGGAAACATCAACAAGGAAGAAAAGGACCACATATCTGGAGGCCTTCTAGGCCTTTACAAGAGTATTTCATTCACCTCAGTTTCTTGACAAAGTTCTTTTTGAAAGATTCAAATTGTTTGTCCTCTTTTGGATCAAAGAGAAAGAAATTCCAAAGAAGGGCTGGGGAGCCATAGTGGCCAGGGGTTGGAATGGAGGACTGGGGTCTTCATGCTGGGCCAGCCCTGGCAGGGCTGGGATGCAGCCAGGGTTAAACTGGCCAGCTGGCCTGGAACTCTGTTCTTGTAAATAAGGACAGAAAGTTTCCCCAGGACAGGAACTGCAAATGAGCACTGTGCAGTCATGTGGGGGCGGCTACAGCCCTGCCTGCCTGTTACCCCTCCTGCTGAGCAGCCGGCTGTAGCTGCCTGGAGATCACACACAACTTTTCTTCTCTAATCTAAGTACTTCTGCATTATATTCTTTTACTTTCCTAAAAATTCTGTCTATAAGTTATAGGGCATTTCACCAAATGCTCCTGGAATACAGAGCCTAAGAGAGCAGAAGAGAGTTGACAGGTCTCTTGCTAAGCAGCCCCAGAAGAGCTACAGTGACCATGTCACGTGGTGCCCACAACTCACTTCAGCAGCTTTGTGTTGGACATGATGAGCTCCTTCCAGTTCACAAAGATCAAGGCCATTTCTGCTTCAGTGAGGAAGCCCGACTCGGCCATCCGTTTCTGGAAAACCTAAGTTCAAAACATAAATTTAACTTAACGTAATGGGGGTACACAGCTGTGCATGCCTTCCAGCACTCAAACAGCAAGACAGCGCCACTTCTAAACAAGCATAGTTATATGGCTGCTAGGTTTTTAAAGGGTTATTGTTATTGTGCATATGTGTGCACATGAGGGAGAAGAGAAAAACAAAGATAGACAAAGACAGAGAGGGCATGTATTCCACAGTGCGGACAACTTGGGGGGGGGTGTTTCTCTCCTTCCACCTTTTTGAGGCACATGGTCTTATGGAACAGTGCAGAGTCTAAGCAGTAGCTGGCTTACAAGCCTCTGGGAGATCCTCCTGTCTCAGCCACCCATCTTGCCAAAGGAGATTACAGATGTGTGCCACTATATGTGGCTTTGTTACACGGACTCCAGGGACTGAACTCAAGGATAGATGCTCTCTCGGGCTGAACCATGCTGGTTCACTATTGGATTTTAAGTTGCACAATTTCCCTACTTTCACTAGTTAAAATCCAATTACGGCTGATTTTTAAGGGCTGAATCTCCTGACTAGAGAAGCTGTCCCAACTCCCTCCTAGGCTTGCTCTGGGGACCAAGCAGAGCTGGGTACAGATAGGGCCCTGCACAGTGGAGCCTGCAGAAAACGGGGCAGAGAGCGACTGCGGTGGAACTGATCGGCTCAGAGTTCTTGGGACCCTCTGTGTTTGCCCTCTGTCATCCCTGGTGAGCCTGAGCAGATGTGCCAGCAGAAGGCAGCGTCAGAGAGACTTTCCACCTGGATCCCACGTGCACATGTGTGAAGCACACAAGTGTGTACAGGGTTCTCATGTAACTTCACAGGTGATACAGACAAGGCAACTCAGCTATTGGCATTTCTCACTGGCTTATGAAGAAATCATGACCTACAGAGGGATTTGCCCAAGGATCCATGTGACACAGGGCTCTGTATGAAGCCTTAAGGCCAAGTGATGAGAAGCAAACCCTGGGGTTCACAGGCCTCGAGATTCATCCCTGCCAACTCACCACTCTAGCTCCCTGACATTCCAGCATAACTCTTAGGTCCCCAACCCCTCCATCCGCCCACTCTTCCACTTCCTTCTCCTGGCAGAGCAGTCTCATGGTGGTCTGAGCATAACTGGGGAGCCCCTCCTTGTTGGGGACGGACTTATTCTCTGCACTTGAATCCTTACTGCCCCTCTTTTGGTGTCCTTCTTCAGCAGGACTGTGCTAAATGAACACAGATCCTTGGCTAGCTGTGTTCTCTGCCATAGAACCTCAGCTACTAATGCTGAGTTAGTGTGGGCCACAGCTGTCAGCCAGAAATGTTGTGAACTGTGGCGATGACTCAGATCTACATGAGATGTACCCACAGCAACCCTGCAAACACAGTCTTTCTGCTCCCAGGCTGCCACTGAAGAGCAGGGCAGCCCTTGCAGAAGCCTAGTTCACTGCAGAAGCCCTGTGAGCAGGCCCAGTGAGGGAAGCAGAGGGAAAGACGGCTGAATCTTTAGAAACTGCCATGAGAAAGCCATTTTAGCATAGTGCTCTTCCCGAGTCCCTGACAGCTCGTTGCCCTGACAACAGGGCTGAGGGTGACAGAACAGGCACTCCTGAGGTGCCTAGCTGGAGGAGGCAAGAACCCCATTCTGCTCATATTTTGGCAAGTGCTTGAGACTCTACAGCCATTCACAGCCCCCTTGGACTGGAGGTTGACTGGCAGCAGCGCTGACACTCCCAGAAGGTTGGTTGGGATCATGGGCCTTTCTTCTAGGTCATTTGTCCTGGTACGGGACATACAGATAATTGTGTCTGATCCATTCAATGCTCATTCAAAGGCTGACCAGGGCCAGGCTAAGTTTGGGGATGAAGATGAACAGACAGATGGGGTGAGGGATTTAACTAACTCACTTGGTAGCATGCCTGCCTAGCAGTCATAAAGTCTGGGGTTTAGTCCCTAGCACCACATGAACGAGGTATGATGGCACAATCCTGTAAGCCCATGCTTGGAAGACAGAGGCAGGAGGGGCAGATGCTCATGGCCATCTTTAGTTACATAGCAAGTTCAAGGCCATCTTGGACTACATGAGACCCTGCCTCAAAAACAAACAAACCACAACAACCCCCGCAGAGTACATAAGAGCACACGTGTGAGGAGGGCAGGCGTTCCCAGCAGAGGAGGGAGGGGAGTGCACATGTGGTGTAACAGCCGCTGCTGCTGGTTAGGCCAGGCCTTGTAGGGCAGATGCAGACGGATGCAGGCCCTGCTTCATGCTTTTATCCAGGTCACGGGAACAGCAGGAGTGTGGAACCCTAGAGTTTTTCTGCTTTCAGACACAAGCCACTGTAAAGTGTGCCTCTGTCATCATGGACAGGTACAGACAGTGAATACACTGTTTGGGAAACTTACAATTTTCTCGTTTGGTTTCCTGAGCTGACATAAACATTAGCTAGAGGTATCAAAGCCAGTGGACATGTCAGGTTTCCACATGGCTGTAATTCCAGTTAGGTAAGAACTGGAGGTGAGCCCACTAGGAGGCTTTCACACCTGCCCTGTGCCCTCATCAAAGAGCCACATGGCCATTCCCAGGCCCTCTTTCCCCTCTCTACACTGAGTGGGCTCAGCTGGGGAAGAGCCCAAGCCTTCACCAGGAACCTTTAGTTTTCTGCCTTACCAGTAAGCAGCTTTTAGGCTACAAAAGCGCTTGTCTCTGTCTGTGAGTCACATGGACGCAGACAGGATACAGTTCAATGGTAAAACATGTGTGTGGCTTGTGATAGGCCCTGGGCTTCATACCCAGCACTGCAAAACAAAACAAAACGGCTTACATTGCTTCCAAGTGAGGGGGGCAGCGATGGCCACCCTCCACCTCCTACAGCAGTCAGTCAGCAACAAACCTCACCTCAATGACCAGCTGCAGATCGTCCATGTACCGCTCCTCCGTCTGAATCAGCTCGTGAATGTAGCCCTGTCGCTTCCTCTCCATGGGCTGCATAGTGTCCAGGGCTTGGAGATCGGCACACCCTGCAGAGAGAAGGTTGCAGAACTTAAAAGGACATTTCAGTCACCTCATAGAAAGTGGACATTTCTCAGCAGCTGTACGGGGCTGACAAATGCCAGTCAGAAAGGACATTTCTAAAAGAGAGTGTCAGCCATTTGCAGAGAGCTGGCGGGACAGCTCGGTCTGTCCGGAGCTCTAGGCTCTGTGCTCCTAGAGGTGAATTTAGCACATTTCTGAAGGTACAGCATGGTCCTGTTTTCTGGGCAACAGGAGAGGATTAAGGATTCTAGAAATGGCCTCACAGAGACCAGTGTTTCAGCATCTCACAGCTTTTTGAAAATTACTGAAATGATTAATTAAATCAGTATTTGAGACTAATATTTTCTAAACTACAGGTCATGAGCCATAACTGTTAGGCCTGACATTTATACAAGAAATACGGTCTATCATGCACACAGTGCTAGTTAAGAACTGTGAAAGGTTATCTATTTAATTATATGACATAAAGGATCAAAACTCACTTTGAATTACTGTTAAGAAAATGACAACAACAAAAAGGTCTAAGAACGTATCTCTAGAGTTTTCCAAGGAAAGTTCTAAGGATAGAAAATCTAAAGTTCCCAGGACCCGGCAATTCCCAACAAGCCCACTGAAGGAAAGCCTCCAGGACTGACACACCACAGGATCCAGACATGGCCACTCAGAGGAGGCACAAGCAGCTCACAGCAGGATGAAAGGTACTGTCTTCACTGTATGTCAGTTCACAGGCACATCAGTCTGACATCAGAGCTTAGGGTTTGCCTGGGAACTGCAAGCCTGGGAACTACCCTGGGAAGCGTCTCCTCATGCAAAAAAGCAGCAGGCAGGGACTGCAGACCTAATATGCAGGAGGCTGTGTGATTGGAGGGGCAGCTAACAGTTCAAACCAATGTAGAACTTAATTACACTAACTGCATTCCAGCTGTTTGCAGGAGGCCCTGTGGTCAATTAACTTACGATTATTATTATTCTGATATTTTAATTGTTTACGTGTATGTACCCAATGAGGTCAAAGAGGTATAATAAGGTCCCCTGGAACTTGAGTCACAGGTAGTTGTGAGCCGCTGTAAGAATACACGGTCCTAACCACTGATCCATCTTTCCAACTTGACCACCGACTAAGCTGTACCCAGTGACAGCTGTAGCTGTTTTCTGTAGCTATCATTTCTGGGTTTTGATAAATGCTGTTGGATAACATCGATGGCTAACTTCTCAGTTGTTCTGGTAACTACCATTCAGGAATTACTTTTAGTTTGTGCTTATTTGCTCAAATAAACACTACTAAATTGAATAGGTCTAAGAAATTTCCCACTGGATGGCGTCCAGGAAGCTGCCACATGAGGCAGCAGGCAGGGGAGCATCTCCAACAATAATGAAAAATAATTATTTGTAAACTAATAATAAATAACATTTCAAAAACTCATAGGAGGGGTTATGAAAAAAATCATAGGAAAAAAAAAGCTGAGGTCAGTGAGATAGCTCAGCAGGTAAAGGTGCTTGCTGACAAGCTCGAGGAACTGGTGCCCCAGAGTTTGATCTCTTGGACTCCCATGATAGAAGGAGAAAACTGACTCCCACAAGTTGTCCTCTGACCTTCACAGACACACACACACACAGAGACACACACACACACACACACACAAAATACATTGTTTGTTTGTCTTTTAACAGCTAAGCTAAGAAGACAATGAAGTGCGGATGGGTACTACCCTGAGATAGCAGGAGCTTGCTGTCCTAGCACAGGTCTCAGGAATGAAGACAGTTGGGGAGGATGCAGCGTTTCTCACAGGGCCATCCACAGCAGTGGGAAGAGCACTGCTCACAGGGAGAACAAACAGGTCACAGACTCCTTTCTCCTGCTGCAGGGACTGCAGTCCAGGGACTGGTGAGCAGGAGGCAAACACTTCAGGACCAGAGCCTGAACTCAAGACCTTGTGTATTCCAGGCTAGTACTCTACTGTGTTCCCACCCTCTTATTAATGAATAAAAATATGTATTTCTAGGTGTGATGTCGCATGCTTTTAACCACAGCATTTAGGAGGCAGAGGCAGGTGGATCTCTGAGTTTGAGGCCAGCCTGGTCTCCATAGTGAGTTTCAGAATAGCCAGGGCTACACAGTCATGGCCTTAACAAATAATAACAACTCTCTCTGTGTGTATGTGTGTTTTGTATAAATTTGGGCTAACATCCAGTTTAATGAGGAGACTTTTTCTAATTCTGCAGGCGTGAATGAAGGTCTATAAAAAAAATACTGAATTTAGCAGGTGACTTGGGGTGCTACAGAGTTCACAGTACTACTCAACAGATACGTGGCAGATAGCTAGTAAACAGTACTTCTCACCGCATCGTGAGAGACACTGGTCATGGCAGGTGACTGATGGAAGTAATCAGAACCTTTGTTGAGGTTACAGCACTTTGTACTTAAAAAAAAAAAAATCTAATTTTATGTGTATGGATGTTTGCCTACATGTGTCTGTGCACCAGGTGAGTGCCTGGAACTCACAAAACCAGAAGAGGGCATCAGATCCCCTAGAGCTGGCTTACAGTTGGTTGTGAGTGTTCTGGAAGGGCAGCCAGTGTTCTTAACCACTGAGCCATCTCCAGCCCCTCACCCAGTGTTTTATAACCTCAGTCCTTCATGTCCCTTGTTTGGGATTTTTGAAATATCTGTCATCTATCTCTATTATTATTTAGTACTTTCCTTTAAAAATCTTTTTTTTTTTTTGGTTTTGTTTTTGACACAGGGTTTCTCTGTGTCTATCTGGTTGTCCTGGAATTTGCTCTGTAGATCATGCTAGCTTTTAGCTCACAGAGATCCTTCTGCCTCTGCCTCCAGCATGCTGGAATTAAAGGCATGTGCTACCATCTCCAGCTTTAAGCAATTTTTAATCCCATTGTAGATTTATTTATTGTGTGTGTGTGTGCGCGTGTGCCATGGCGTGAGAGTGGAGATCAGAGGACAACTTTCAGGAGTCTGTTCTTCCTTCAGCCATATGGGTGGCAGGGCTGAGTTCAGGCTTGGTTTGCCCAGCTGAGCTGCCTTACCAGCCCGTAGTATTTTTCTCTTAAAGTTTAAAGTTGAATGTACTCATGGTTGTTTTTATGTCATTAAAGTGAACATATAATTGTTAAAGTGAGTCTGCATGAGTTTGTGGTGCTAAGTCTCAGATGCAGACTGAACACACTAGAAAAGTGCTCTAGCACTGAACCACATCCCGAGCCTGGACATGTTTTGTATAGCATACAGTTGTGTACCACTGTGTTGGAAATTGATTCTAATGCTTTGTTTTATTTCGGCTCCCAAAAGCCATGCTTCCAGACCTGAGGGTCCCTGCCCGCAGCTGGCTTCGACTGGTAATAAACAATTGCCAATGGCTGGGCAGGGAGACGGAGCAAGGGACAGGAGAGAGAGGAGGAAAGAATCCTGACAGGAGAGCAAGGAGAACAGACTTAAAGGCCTGCGACATGTAAGGTTCCAGGAAAGTGGCCGCAGGGGCCATTCCCCCAGTTGAGTCAGGGGTAGCAGAGATGAAATATGGATTTAGAAAATATTAATTCAAGAATACAGGAGGGGAATGTGTGTTAGCCATGGGGAGGTTTAGAAGTGCCCAGCCATTGAGCTAGTGCAGGCATATATAAATAAATGC
>NW_021604942.1:120494-146044 GCF_004785775.1 Grammomys surdaster
TGTGTCTTTCATTAGAGAATCCAGAGAATTCTTGAGCAGGTGCAGTGCATGTGCGACCCTCCAGGAGTCAGAGCAGAGTAACTAATTCACTGCTACACCACTGTGTTCATATTACACTCTCAATGAATTCTCTTACAACGCACCCACCGACCTATCTGGAAGGACAGCTTAGAGCCTCAAGTAGTTTCCATGTACAGCTGAGATGTACATGACATCTGCTTCGACAGGATGAGTGTGGGGTCAACTTGTCACCATGCCACACTGACCCTTTGCATCAGGTTCCAACCCTTCACTTCAGGTGTTCTTACCTATGATGTCAGGGGGAGATAAGGCAGTGTCCCTTAGACCTCTGCCCTTTCACCCCCATTTCCTTCCTGATCAGGGTACTAGACTCCTGTGTCTCCACATCAGGGCCTTTAACTGGCATTTGTTTCCATGGTGCCCCTTTCAGCCCCCAAGTTCAGGTCCACGACGTCATCTTAGCCCATCAGCAGAGTTAGATGTCCTTCCTATTCAGTAGTCCAGACAAGCACAACAGCACACATCCTCCAGCCCCATTCCCGCTCCACTATCTCTTTTTCATGTCATTGCAAAAGTCACAAGGAGTCTACACTTGTGACTCTATAGCACTCTGCTGATAGCACTCTCAAGAGGATGAGGACCCCAATATTGCTGGGTTCAGAACCCTCTTCTAGCTCACAGCCTCCTCTACTGCCCCTGCACTGGTACCTCAGAAGCGCTGCCCCTCCAGAGTCTTGATGTGTCCCTTCTCAGCCTTTGTGTTGATGTTCCTGTTCCTCTCCCTGGTGCCTCCTTCTGAGTGTCTCCCTCTGCCTGCTGCCAAGCATTTTGCTTCTCCCAAACCAGTGAATGCCAAAATTGGATACAGCATTCCTGTCCAGTAAGGTCACAGGAATCCGGCCACACTGCGGGGTAGCTTTATCCCTGCTCTTCATGACACAGTGCACATTAGCTTGTTTGACTCTGAGAAGCCCTAACCTGTAGATATGTGCAATCCGAGGCACTCAGAGTTGCCAAAATGTACCTGACAAGAGAGAGAAAGAGAACTGAGGACTTGGGTTTTCATGGAGTGGATATACACACTTGTCATTCTCAATACCTGACTGTCCCTACACTCATCAAAGAGGCATGTGACTGAACCCCTCCAATGTCACCTGTCCAGTAAAGATGTGCTACAGATGTAAACCACACACTGGGTTTTGAAGATATATTTAATATGAAATGTAAACTATTCTATCAATATTGGCCAGATGCCGGTAGAATTCAACTGTGATTCCAACAATCAGAAGACTGAGGCAGGAGGATGTGGAGTTAGAGGACAGCCTGGGCTACACAGTAAGACTCTTAAAACAACCTAGTCAAACATCCAGCCAACTGACCAACAAACTTGCTGTATATTGGAATGATATTTTGAATCCAATGGATCAAACACTATTAGAATTTTACATATTTGTTACTTAAAAATGTGACTCCTAGCACTTTTAAATTTCCTATAGGCTTCTCTGACTACTCACTTATTTCTGTTTAACAGTTCTAGCCAGCCCCTGTATTATTTATCTTCCTTTCCTCACAGAATGTTAAATGGCGTCCGTTGATTGCAGAATGAAGGTCTAACTCAGCAGCATGGCTCCGGGGTCTCCAAGGTGCAGTTCCAGCCTGCTTCCCAGCCTCCCAACTGACCACTTTGCCCATCTCCCCAACCTGTACCCCAACCCCTGCACTAGGCTCAGTTCGTACAACATGGTCCATGCTCTTCCCACAGATCTGCTGAGTTTTGCCTTCCCTTCCTCATTCACAGTCTGCTCCCACATACAGAATCCTGCATGGTGATGCTTTCCCATCCTTGGTCCCACGGATCCCCGACTTGCCTTTCTGTGGCTCGTTGTTACAGGTTAGTGTCTGTAATCAGTGCGGCTGTGGGTGGTGGCAGCATGTCTTCTGCCATGGAGCTACACTGTTAGTCCCTGAGTCTGTATCTCATATGTCATATAAACCAGCTCTTGTTACAGGAGATTGATTACTGTGAACCCTGAGATTGTGTTATTTGCTGAAAAAGGCTGTTTCTAGTTGTGGTGTGGCTCAGCCTTAGCACACACACTAATCTTCTGGCTGGAATACAGACACATCTTTAGTAAATACTTTTAATCCAAAACAATGAAGGTAAAGTTAGTTTGTAGAAGGAAACACTCATGTTTGAATGTGATGGCTAACTGGGTGACAAAGAGATGAACCAGGGAAAGATTTGACAGACTAGGATATGCCCAACTCTCTTGAGAAGAGAGAGAAAAGGGAAGCTACTTAAGAGAGCAGTGCAGGGTCTGGGAAGGGGGCAATTTTACCAGGAGAGTTTTACAGAGTCACTTTCCTGGCTTTGATCTGGGTTGTTCAGAGGCAGAGCCTGTAGACTGCTCTTTCTATGCTCTCCCTGTAGCTGGTTTCTGCCTGGGTCTGGCAGGGGACTGAAGGTGACAGGGTATAATTCCTTCTACCAGAAAGAGGGGCTGAGAAACCTCTTTGTCCCTGCTGGGGAAAGAAGGGGAATGTTGGGATTAAGCATCATCAAAACTTGGACTTTAAGAATTATGAAACTGGGGATTTAACATACAAAATTGGCCTCTGTCAAGTGATAACTTCAGGGGGTGCTCAGCCAAAGAAAGTGTATGTTAGGAGGATCACTCTCACCACCAGGAAGCCAAGTCCCACTAAAGAAGAGCTAGTTCACACTGACACACAGACACAGACACACACATAAAGGCACACACACATATACACAGACACCACACATAATGAGAGGAGAGATCTCAAAAATAAGGTGGAGAGCACTAGACGAAGAACCTGACTTTGACCTCTGGCTCCACACTGAGGTGCATGTGTACTCACAGTTATACACACATGCACATACACACATACACACGCACACACACACACACAAATACATATATTTGGAAAAAAGGTAAAGGCAAATGGTAGATGTTGTCATGGAAATGACATTAATGGATAAAATATCAAATTAAACACATCTAAGAATTATTAAGTGTGAGATGTAAAGAAAGTGTTTAGAAAGTAGCTCAGACATTAGGCTAGAACAAAGAAGTAATTTTAGGCAGGAATCTAAATCTTAGGCTAGAACAAAGAAGTAGGCTTCAGGCATGAAAATGACTTTGGGCTAGGACAGGGAAGTAGGCTCAGATATTTTAGTCATCCTGATAAGCCCTTAGAAATAGTGATCACAGGAGTGTTCATGGAATTTTGTTTATGGCCTTGCTTGTTCTTTGACTATTTGTGTTTATTGTATTGCTTGTTCCTTGACTATTTGCATCTATTGTATTGCTAGTTCCTCAACCTAGAGCTGACCTTAATACATGCATGTAATTAAAATGGTATAAAAGCAGATTGGGAAAAAAAAAGAAATTACTATTTATCCATCTCAGAAAGATTTACTGTACATCCTGTTCCTGTGACTTCTTGAAAATGTCTTTTTTTTATTCCTTAGATAAAGGCAATCTAAATAAAAAATGTAAAATTATTTTTTTAAAAAAGAAAGTAGCTCAGAAAGAAAAATGGAAGACATAAACTTATGTCAAAATCAGCAAACACTGCACAGGACATAGAGTGACAAGGACAGCCACACTGCATAGGACACAGAATGACAAGGACATACACACTGCACGGGATACAGGGTGACAAGGACGGCACACACTGCATAGTGGTGGAGGCAGGGGAATAAAAGAATTGGCAGGCGGCATTGTGATTACAAGTTATCTCTCTTATGGACTGCATCATTAATGTCTGTACTCATCACCAGGCTGGGTATGGCAGCTCATGACTATAACCTAGCATTCAGAAGACTAGGGCAGGGACACTGAGATGAACTGGAGGCCAGCCTGGGCTACATAGTGAATTTTAGGCTAGCATGAAACTGCAAAACTGTATCCTGAAAAACTAGAATCAACCAAATAAAACAACAGATTCAAATAAAACAAATCCCAAAGGATTTTCATGAGCGGCTGTGGCGATCGCCTGGGGAGACAGCCACGGTGAGCTCATCGGAAACTGACAGAGAAGCCTTAAAGTATAACACAAAAGTTGGAATGTTTCTGAAAATAAATGTGCCTCCTTAAAAAAAGAAAAGGACAACTATAATCAGTAGTGAAAAGTATAATCATACTTTTCAATGAAAATTATCAATTTGAGCAGTTTTGAACAGTTAATAAGCTTGACATATGAACACATATAAGAAAATACACACTACAACAAATATTGATAGCTATGGGAAAATGTTTACCAAACATAGCAGGAAATGTATAAATTAAACACTACTTTCAAGTGTTTCTTTTTAAAATTAGTTAAGAGGCTGGAGACGTTCAGGGACCAAGGGCACTTGGAAAGGACCTGCACTGGGTTCCTAGCACCCACTTTGGGCTGTTCACAGATGCCTGTAACCTCAGGGGACCTAATGCTCTCCTCTGGTCTCTGCAGGCGCCTGCGCTGACATGCACATATTCCTACATACCACACAATTGAATAAGTGAAACCCTTCGGTTTATTATCATTCCGTGTAGGCTGTATGCATCATGGCATGTCTGTGGGCAGAGGACAACTCTGGGGAGGCTGTTCTCTCCTTCCACCTTTATGTGGGCTCCAGGGAATCAAACTAAGCTTGTCCAGCTTGTGTGACAAGTGCTTTATCACTGAGCCATCTCATCAGCTGTATCAGTTAGTGTTTTACAGCTGTGAGCAGACACCATGACCAAGGCAACTCTTATAAGGGCAACATTTCATTGGGGCTGGCTTATAGGTTCAGAGGTTCAGTCTATTATCATCAAGAAGGTAGTATGGCAGCGTCCAGGCAGGCATGGTGCAGGAGGAGTTGAGAGGTCTACATCTTCATCTGAAGGCTGCTAGAAGACTGACTTCCAGGCAGCTAGGATGAGGGTCTTAAAGCCCATGCCCACAAGTGACAACTTCCTCCAAGGCCACACCTCCTAATAGTGCCACTCCTTGGGCCAAACACATACAAACCACCACACCTACCGTCAAGTGTTTTTACTGTAATTGTGTTTATGTATATGCATGATGTTTGTGCGTGGACATACGTGTCATGGTGTATGTATGGAGGCCAGAGGACAACTTTGTAGATTTGGTTTTTCTCCTTCCTTTGGACTCGTGTCAAGATTATTCTGTGCCTTTATTTGCAGAGCCACCTTTACTGGCTCTAAATGTTTCTTGCTTAAAGAAAGGCAGCTTCCTGGGCTGGAGAGATGGCTCAGAGGTTAAGAGCACGGGCTGCTCTTCTAGAGGTCCTGAGTTCAATTCCCAGCAGCCACATGGTGGCTCACAACCAAGTATAATAAGATCTGGTGCCCTCTTCTGCTGTGCAGGAATACATGTAGGCAGAACACTGTATACATAGTAAATAAGTAAATCTTTTAAGAGAGAGATGGAGAGGGAGAGAGAGAGAGAGACTCATAGCAGTGGAGATATGGAACCTGAGGAGGCCAGGCAGGAACCCCAGTGGAGCGACAGGGACACCAATCCACCCATAAAACTTTTGACCCAAAATTTATCCTGCCTACAAGAAATGAAGGGATGGGGGCAGGGGGATGGAACAGAGACTGAGGGCATGCCCAAGCAATAACCAATTCATGGGCAAGCATCAGTCCCTGACACTACTAATGTTACTGTTATCCTTGCAGACAGGAGTCTAGCACAGCTGTCCTCTGAGAGGCTCCACCCAGCAGCTGACTCAGACAGATATAGACCCCCACAGCCAAACAGTGGATGGAGCTTGGGGACTTTTAAGGAAGTGTTGGGGGAAGGATTGTGGGCCCCAAAAGATATAGGAACTCCACAGAAAGTCCAACAGAGTCAACTAATCTGGACCCTTGAGGGGGCTCAGAAGACTGAACCACCAACCAACTAAAGAACATACACAGGCTGGACCTAGCTCCCCCAACACATGTAGAAGATGTTCAACTTGTTCTTCATGTGGGTCCCAAACAACTGGAGTGGGGGCTGCCCCTAAAGCTGCTGCCTGTCTATGGATTCTGTTCCCCTAACTCAGCTGTCTTGTCTGGCCTCTGGGGGGGAAGAAGTGCCTAACTCTGCAAAGACTTGATGTGCCAGGGTTGGGGGATATACAGGGGACAGAGGGTCCTTCCATTCTTTCAGAGGAGAAGGGAGGGGGGAGAGGGAGAACAGAATTGGAATGTAAAGTGAATTAAAAAAAAATAAAGGAAAATAAAAAAGGCCGCTTCCTGATGTCCCCATGGGTTATTCCGTTAGTAGCAGAAACCCATTTTACCTGACCCATCACTGACTCCTGTGATCACTCTCTTTCTGGAGATCCACCCAAGCAAGCGTCCCACACCAAGCCACACCCTCTCCCCTCATTCCTCTGGGTCAGCATCTCTCCTGAAATAGTCCTAAATTCCTGCCCAGCCTTTCCAGGTCTCCCTTCCTCATTTCCCCACAGTCATCCAGACTACTCATGGTGAGTGTCCTCTGTCTCAGGCCTTGGGTCTCTTCTTTGTGGACTCAGGGATCTGGGTAAGGATGTGTTGGCCCACTCCCACACTTATACTCTGAGTGTGAGAGTATGTTCTCTTGTCTATGCAGGGTCTCCCTCATCACTGGAACACTAAAAGCCACCTCCTTCCAATCGCTGCCTAGCTGGCTCCTCCACCATCATCTTCTAACTCAGTGCCAGTACCATTTCTCCCCAGCTCATGCTAAGATCTTTGGATCTTTCTCTCCACTTCCAACCCACTCACTGGCTCTAACGTCAAAACACACCCACTTATCATTACCATCGGGATCCAAGCCACTACCATCCATCCTCTGCTTGGATCACTGAGCATGTTCCTAGTGGACCCTCTTGCTTCTTTCTGATTCCCTTCCCTCACTTTAGTCGAGCAGAGTAATCCTATTAAAACATATCAGCTCATGCCTCTCCTTTGATTAATACAAAAGCCAGAGTTGTTATAAAACAGCCCCAAAGAAGCTCAGCTACTGCTCCATCTCCTTGACTACCCTGTTCTCGTTTCCCCCTCGTTCCCTCTGTCGCTGGCCACCACCCTATTCTCTGAGCATCACAGGCAAACTCCTAAGGCAGGCCCAAGGGTATGCTGTCCCCTCCTCCTAGACTGGTCCATTTCCCAGATACCCTCCGTGCCCTTCAAGGCTTTGCTTCCCATATTACCAATTCTGAGCATCCGTTAACACCCCACCCAGCACTCCCTCGACTGCTTTATTTTCCTGAGATGCAGCACACTTGGATAATCTCATTTGTTCATTTTCCACCCTCCACTGGCAGAGGGCTGTATTTTTGTATGTCTTATAATCTGCTATATCCACAGTGCCTGGCACCCTAGTAGGTTTTCTTCAAAGATTGATAAACTGTGATGAGATGGACCCTGACCTATAGAACTGCTCACAAAAGAGTGATAAAAGATTCCTTCTAAGTACTGATGGACAGGAAGAACGGACAGAGAAGAAATGTCAGATCAAAGTTCCCAGGCAGATAATTGGAATGAACTGAACTACAAATCGCTCACTGTGGAACTAAATTATGGATCATAGTTAATGAAAACTGACCCACTCCGTGAGCCACTCCGCGAGCCACTGCTCTAAATCCTGGGCAAACAAGAATGGGAAGAGAGATGCTTAGGAGGGAGATAGGAAGATCTGGGATGATCCCAAAAGTCGGAGGACAAAGGGCAGTCTGTGCTGGCTGTTTGCTCAGATTAGGTCATAAGTACCAGAAAGGCCATGCCCATTCCAAGGAGAGCAAGACCACAGAACAATGTGGTTCTCTGTGCTTTGCCCTGCCAGATGCCCTGAGTATCGCATACTGGCTGTTGGTTGCACTGTGTGGAAGCTCTGTGAAGAGACGGCCCCCAGCAGTAAACGTAGAAGACTAAACTGTGCGACTCTCAGCAGGTTGCCTTAATATATAACCAAGTCTAATAAGGGCTCTAGAAAACTGCTATTTTATAAAACAATATAGTTTTTAAATCTACTTGGTAAATATTTTAAGGACAAATGATATATCAAATAGTATACTTCTATCATAAAGTAATGGGGAAATATCTGGTTCTAAAAATTTAAATAATTCTTTAACAAATTTTTATTGGTTTGGTCGAAGATCAAACCTGCATCTTTATGCATGCCAGGCAACTGCTCTGCTGCTGAGCTGTATATTCCAAACCTTTTCAAACAGATTTAAAAGTTTTCTTCTTCTTCTTCTTCTTTTTTTAAGACATAGGTTAATTGTACTGTTCAGGCTGTCCTTGAACTCTGATCGTTCTGCCTTACCTCCCAAGTGCTGGGTTTACATTCATGTGCCCTGTGCTCCATCAACTTGGGCTCCGGTATCTTGCTGATATCTACCAAACTGAACACCAAGCCTCAGGTTGCTTATTTAAATGCAACTGTACTGAAATATTTTAGAACATTAGAAAGCTACCACATAATAGTAGTATTCTAGAATGTCCCCCAGAGTAACCTTGTTGATACTTTTATTGGATTTGTTTTTATTTCCTAATCTGCTGTGAAAGATCATAAGACATCTCTGTGTGCACAGATCACAAAGATCAACAGAGAACTCCTTCTCTTTGTGTGCATATATGTGTGGTATGTGAATACATGTTAACATGTATGTGTGTGTGTGAGAGAGAGAGAATGTGTGGAGGGGAGAGGGAAGGAAAGGCAGCAAGCAGTGGGGACCATGTCACACTCACTGGATGCCAGGTGTAGACTACACATCTGATTTTGTTTGACCCCAAGCTGATTTCTGGAAAAAGAATGAATTAGAATAAATATCCAGAACGTTGAACATCCCCAGGTACTGCAAACAAAACCAACACGACCCTTTCTTTAACTTTTTGTGTCTTAGTGACATAATTGGTCCTTTATACACCCTCAATCCATCACACAATTAGAACCTTACAGAGACTTGCTGCAGCACTTTGCATCAGGACTCAATCAAACAGTGCTGTCTCGGGGCAGAGGGACTTCCTAAGTCTCTTCTTCCTCCGTGTCACTGAACTGCCTACACACCTCTCATCTCACCCCTGGAATATCCATACAGTTCATATTTCCAGTGTCCGTGATTCTGTACTGGAGAGCACCCGGCACTGAGAGCTCAGGACACAGTTATTATGTAGCATCTCCTGACTGTTTTCACGGTGGCTGATGGATGGCAACACTCAGATCCAGCAGCAGGTTCTTCCAGGGCTCTGAATGGAACTCGGCCAGCCTGGATTCACCTAAAGTTGACTTCCATCACTTCACCTCACCTCGCTGGAGATGGTTCTGCTTTTCTGGTTTGCAGGAAAAGCAGGTTCTGGTTAAGGAAAAGAAGATGGGGTGGCTAGGAACATGAATTCCAGAGTCAGGATGGACTGGAGCTCCAATGTGCCAACCCTAAACGCTGGTTCATTGTGTGCTGCACAAAAATGTTCACACTATGTTAGCTATTATCTCTAGACTTACTGTGTGTTGTGCAGTGAGCTAGTGCTTCCTAATGCCAAATGTGCAATGTGGCTTTTATCCTCAGTGACAGACAAGGTGTGGCCTCCCAGGACCGTTCTGCTTCTTCACTTGCTTTGAGACGCTGAGTGACCATTGCCTTTTGACAACAGTGTGAGTTGAGGTCTCTCTTGTAATAACATCTCATAATTTCTTGTTCTTAAGACAAAGAAAAACAATTCAGAATTAATTCTGAAGTTTACATGGAGAGGCCAAAGACCCAGAGTAGCTACCACAGTATGAAAAAAGGAAAAAGACCCAGCACTGAGCTGCAGGAACCAAGACAGTGTGGTCTGAGCAAGAGGACAGACAGACAGACCAGTGAGACCCAAGGAAACACAGAAATTGACTCAGACAACATCCAACTGATCTTTGATGCAGTAGCACAGGCAATAACAGAGAAAATAATCTCAACAGATGGTTCTGGGATGTATGACTGCTTCACGCCAGCCTCTAGACCAATGGTTCCCAGCCGTCCTAGTGCTGCACCCCTTCAATAAAGTTCCAATGGTTCTCAACCGTCCTAGTGCTGCACCCCTTCAATACAGTTCCAATGGTTCTCAACCGTCCTAGTGCTGCACCCCTTCAATACAGTTCCTCGTGCTGTGGTGACCCTCAGCCATAGCGTTATTTTTGTTGGTATGTCATAACTGTAACTTTGCTGCTGTTATGATCTTAATGTAAATGTCTGATATGAGGACATCTGATAGGCATCCCCTGGGGAAGGGCCATTCAGCACACAAAGGGGTTGTGACCCACAGGTTGAGAACTGCTGCTCTAGCTAGACCTATTCCTCAGTAAAATGAACTGAAAACGCACCAGATTCAAGTCCCAGATGTGACCCACAAAATGTAGAGCTCAGGGAAGATAAGAGGAAAAGCTCTACGAGGCTTTAGGCTAAGTGATAATTTACCATATGATGCAAAGGCATAGTCTACAAGGAAATTCACAAGCTGGACTTCAGTAAAATTTACATTTTTGTCTTATGAAAGACAGGGTCAAGAGAAAAAAAAAGACAAGTCACAGACTGTGAGAAAATAGTTACAAACCCTTCATCTGACTGACATGGGATTGTTACCCAACATTCACAACTAACTCAGCAATAAATGAAAACATCTGACTTAAAGAACAGGCCATAGACCTTAATACCTCAGTAGAGAAGATGTGCAGGTGGCAAGTGAATGCATGACAACTGCTGGCGGATGCTCACCTTTCATCCTGGCGGTCGGGAAGCAGAGGCAAGTGAATCTCTGAATTCAATGCCAGCCAGGGCTACTTAGCAAGATTCCTCCTTAAAAAGGGATTCTGTATACCACCCATCTTCAGGGAAATGCATATTAAAACAAGATACCAGCACACGAATTAGCTTGGCCAGAGGCCACAACAGCAAATGCTGAACAGACTGAAGCAACAGGGACTCCTTCACTGCTATCTGGATCAATGCACGGTGCTGCCACTTTAGAACAGTGTGGCAGTTACAAAAGAACATACTATGAGATCTGGAAACCATGTGTTTTGGTGTTTTCCAAAGGAACCCAAAACATGGCATAGCCAAACAGTAGAATTTTAACCTGGCCATAAAATGGAATAATGCATTGATACATCCTACAACATAGATGTTATGAGAAACAATCCAATCACAACCCCTCACACACATCTTATGACACAGAGGAGGAATGTCCAGAACAGGCAAACACATGGAGACATAAAGTGGGTTAGTAGTTTCATAGGGCTAAGGACCGCGTGTGTTGTATGTTGTATGTATGTATGTGGTTACAAGGAGATTAAGAGTGATAATTTAAAGTTCTTTTGAGGTGATGAAAAGATTTTGTAATTGATTACAGCAATGGCTGCATGACTGTAATACACCAAAACCATTGAGTTGTACATTTTAAAGGGGTATATGAATAACATCTCAATAGGACATTATGGGCAATCTTCTTCTGGATGCTATCACTACAGCTCTTGCTGTTCTATTTCCTCCTGGCCTCTTTTCTGTGTGTTTCTCCTCTTTTTTTACTGGAATGAGCAATGTGCACTGCCAGACCTCATGATTATAAAGATGGCAGTATCTTTAGTATATTCAAGCATATGAGGGTTAATGCATGAACTCACTAAGCCAGCTTGTCCCTTATTGGAACTTTAGCCCTTTTTAATGTTCCCATCTGTAAAAATGAAACGAGTTATTTTGTTCATGGATTTTAGAAGCGTATCTAAGGAGTCTTATTTTTGACACAGGCAGGATCTGCTTGTTTTCTAAACGGAAGCTCCACAGCCATCTCCACTCTCACCAATCCTGCTGCCTGTTATCCTGGGTCCTCCAACTTCTCAACCCTAGCTGAGGCTCTCACAGGTCTGATCCTTTCCCTAAGGAGCCTCAACTACCCCAAAGCTACTAGTATGACAGTGGTGCCCATTTCCAGCTGGTGTGTATTAAATGCTGTGCATCATAAATAGCTAGGCTATTTAGAAGATATCTGGAGGTATCTGGATAGCCCATGGGTTCTTTGTAGTTAAAACAAAACAAAACAAAACCAAACTCACCTTCTTCTCCCACCTCTGGCTCCGTACATGGCACAGGTACTCTATTATCCCACTGTGCCATTCAAGATACAATTTGGGAATCCGACTCTTCTCCCATCCCTCCCACTGCATCAGTTGCCTAAGGTATACCAAATTTCCCTCCTCAGAGCTTGGACACATTCTCTTCACTTCTGATGCAAATAAGTCCAGAATCATCTGGGAAACTTGGAAAACATCCCCGTGCTCAGGCTAAACTTCAGACCATGCTGACTAGGACTCTTTATTTTAGAGCTTCCAGGTCATTCCAACATAGCCAAGCTAGAGAACTGTTGCCCCCACTATGTCTGAGCCTCTACTTTCCTTCGGCTTCACAGTTCCACCCTCACAATACTGAATGCTTCTTATCATGCCTCCTGCCCACCCCAGCACTTTAGTGTGTGTAGAATACCCCCTTGTCTGCACTGAGCCAGGCTTCCTCCTACTTATCTCATGGTCTGTCAGCTGCTGCCCATATCCAGCCTTCTCTGCTTCACCAATCTAGGGTGCAACTAGGTACTCCTCCTCAGCTCTCCTTGATTCACAGGAAATACAAATCTGCCCCAGTGCTTGGACTTAAATTATGTGCTTCTGTCCCCATTCCAGGGCAATGCCATGCTGGAATGTCCTCCCTCTCATTTAGGTAGCTAAATACTACTGCAGCTTGGCCTCACAAACAAATCCTCAACACATATTAGCTGGATTATTTTGCAGAGAAAGGATCTGGGAAAGATTATGTTTACACTAGGTTACGTTTGGATATGTATTTTTATTTTTGACAACTTATAAAAACATTGACTTGATTATCAAATGTAAACGTTCAACTCTGAGGTCCCATATATGAAGGACTGCTGCAGGTTCTTCTATTAATCTATAATTTTGTACTGAAATGTCTTCTAAGTTTCTTTCAGTATTTAAAAAAAATTGTGGAAAAAAGCTGCAAATAAAATATTGCTATTATCTTTGATTACAGTTATCTTCTCTTTGCAACAGCACAGCAACAGCAAAATAAAAATCTCTTTTGCTTTTGAGATATGTATAATTATCTCAAATTATATAAATCTTGACTATTGGTCTGTACCCTGAGATTACATTAAGAGAAAAGCAAAGTCCCAAAGACATTTAATCACACTTATTATCTAAATAATTAAAATAAGTTTTAAAAGAATGCTTCAAAAGAAATACACAATACAAGTAATGGAGTTTGTGTTCTTTTAATAAACACACTTGCATAGTTATAGTACAATTGTGTAAAAATAAAAACAATTATTTCATGCCAAGCGTGCCCAGCATTTGCACACTCTCAATACCTTTAATACTATAGTTTTCAAGACACACAAAATAAAAATGTAAGGCCAATACATCACTTTGCAACAATGTAATCGTTTATTACATTACAGTAGCATGACAGCAGCGTCTAATAATGCCATCCAGGCACAGGCTTCTCAGTATTCTGTTACTTATTTACAAGAACTCATAACTTGGTAAATTTCATTCTAAGAAAACTTGGCAAATAAAGCTTTGGACTGGACTTGGCATTTCTTTCTCTGGCTTTCCTCCCCCTCCTAATTTCTTCCTTTTGAACTCTAGTATCATATTGTATTTTAACAGTTACTGTTTTAAGTATTGCATTACTTCAAAATGACTCAAAGAACCAGAGAAACTATGTAATCAGTAAGGTTAACTTTTAGTTTTGAATTTTCTAAAATAAGCGCTTTGGCTGTAGCCTTTTCCTCACTGCTGGGATACCCATCACGTTACAGCACATGCTTTAGAAATGCCCGGCACATAGTGTGCTCTTAAACTGCTGTTTCCTACAAGCTCAAGGTGATTCACTGTGTTCTAATTTTTAAATTATGTCTCTAATAAATTCCTTCTAAGCATCAGAAAGCTGCCTTATTTTAAATCAGGAAGAGAGCAAATACATGGCTGGATGAAGTATTGCAACAGATTGCATGCACTTATAAGAACAATTTAAATGATTACATGTCACTCAATTTCCTTTCCTACAGCTTTCTATCAGATATATGACAAAATACTTACACAGAGTAGTATTGAGTTAACACAGTGAGTTTACTTGCTATCCTGACATTTACTCTGATTCTTGGGCCAGTGTGTGACTTACTCCACAGGTACCTGTTGAACATATTTTCAGATTGATTGTAGATGCTGAGCTCAACCTGAATGCCAGTTCCAATAATCTACTTCTGTTGTTGTTTTGAGATAGGGTTTCTCTGCTCTCCTAGACTCACATTGTAGACCAGGCTGGCCTCGAACTCAGAGATATCTGCCTGTCTCTGCCTCCCAAGTACTGGAATTAAAGGCATGCACCACCACACTTGGCTAGTAATCTACTTTTCATGATAACAAAGTAAAGGGATTTGACCTATAAAAATACTTTTGGAATAATTTATAAGTATAATAGAGAAGCCCCAAATAAAAATGATAAAAACCAAAGGTACTTTATGAGACAATGCAATTAATTAGTGGTGCTGGATTTCTGACCTCAGTATATAAAGCAGCTGTCCACACATGGAATTTAAGGATGTAAAGGCAGAATGTTGATGAGACAAAAAGAAAGATCAGGTAATCTATATACTGTGGAAAAGTCAGCTTGGAATCAGTCTTTGCACTGTCTCTTAGTGATTACAGGCAATTCTCTTATCCATCTGCAACTTGAAATTATTGCTTTCCTATGAATGTTATATAAAATGTCATCATGATGACAAATGCTAAAGTGGAGGTGGTCTAAGGTCTCTAACAGAAATCCCCATCCCAGGGAGCACACACACATCTCCTAATAC
The DNA here is from genome assembly GCF_004785775.1 of Grammomys surdaster. Lineage (NCBI taxonomy): Eukaryota > Metazoa > Chordata > Mammalia > Rodentia > Muridae > Grammomys > Grammomys surdaster. The sequence goes on from NW_021604942.1 coordinate 135,410, forward strand.
CTCAATAATGTGAACATTTCCAGTACAGGTATTTGGGTTTTGTAAAGTTGTAACTAAACTGTTGGTTTTTTTTTTCTCAAGTCATGATTTAGGCAATGCACGATTGTATAATTCATTCATTATATATAGGCACATTAACATAAATATTGCACAAAATATGCCTTTAAATTAAAGTGAGAGGTATGAAAGCATGTTTTGCTTTCTCACAGAACTCTGTGAGGAATAAGACTCTGTGTATACTCTTATCTGACATTTCACAAACAGTAGATTGCACGGCAATTTGTAAACATTTTAAATTGCATAAACTGCTCACTGATTTTCAAATATAGTTTAATACTGTATTAAAACTCATATCAGCTAAGTGCTATCACACATATTAGTTTATAATAATGTCTATTATGTTTAGGGTACTTTCCACTCAAAGGAAGAAGTAAAATTCTATGCCAAAGTAGCCAATGTGTGAGACAAATATTAACCAGGAAGGTGTAGATAGTAACATCAATATTCGTGTCTCAAAGCCTCACGGCACAGGAGAATGCCAGCTTTCATGTGCTCTCCCCGCACTATGGGTCCTTGGTTAAAGCCTACGTGTCTGCTTCAGGTATGCTACAAACTCTTTAAGGTTTCCTTATGGATTTTACTAAATGCATTATGAATGCCAACAAGTGTTACTTTGTATACTAGGGTAAGTAGTCATGTGACTACAGAGATAACATAAATTCTACTTTAGAATATATAAGTGCTCTAAGATAGGGATGGTTTCTCACCTCACAGTCAGCAAGGAACACTTTCCATTCTTGAAACCAGTCTATGTTTATGTCATCGATAAAGCACTAGGCTGGGGCCTAGAACAGCTTAGGAGCTCTGCAGCCCAGAGCACCTAAGACCATAAAGAAGCTGCCCTGGGCCTGCACTCATTCTTGGGCAGTTGAGACAGACTAAACATTTACTACTCTACATTCACTGGTCAGAGCACACTGCTTTCCTCTCCTGTGAGACAAGGCAGGGTCCCCCAATGTTATTGCTCCTGCTCAGATTACAGAGAAAATATAGAAAATGCTATTTCCAGTTCTTGGCCTTCAAACAAACCTAACTACTGGTACTCATAGTGGCATATTAGAAAGTAACGGACAGTGCTTATTTGAGGGCAAATCACAGACGGAGCCAATTATGGACTTTAGTGATTAGGATTAGATCAAATATAGTTGCAGAACAAAAGCAAACATCATCTGAATTCTGTAATGAATATACAATATGTAAGAGCATTGGAAAGCATGGCAGACCATTCCAAACCAGAAAGAACAGTTTGTGCAAATAGTGGGTCTTTGTGTGTTTGTCCTCCCACCACTAAGGGCAAACTGAGTATGCATGCTAATGACCTACAAGTGCCAAATTAAAAAAAAGAAGAAAAATGCTAAAAGATGCCAGAGAGAACAGCAGGGAAAGCCACACAAAGACCCACTATCCTTGAAATTGTTACAAGTAAATTTTAACTGTAAATTAGAAACACATAGAAATAATCACAAGTGGCTCTAACATTCAAACGAAGTAAACGAATTGTGTAGGAGATATTTGATCAGGGCTGCCTGCCCTGCCTCCACGCTAGAGTCAAACTTGGATAGTGGGTCTCTGGGGTGCTTTCACAACTGGAAGACAACATTGGGTCCTAAAAAAAGAAAAATGAGGAATAAAATGAACATAATGTAAATTAGGTGGGTGAGAAAAAAATGTGACTAATAGTCACAGGCAACATCAGCTGAATACATTTGAACACCAAAATTCTCAACCTGGGAAGTCCCAATTGTATATTAAAATGAAAATAGTGTTTATAAGGGCTAGAGAAACACAAATGGTAATATACGATTTAACTAATGCCTTAAAGAGAGACTATTATTAGTAAATGATTTATTTCTCAATATCTGAGTAGCAAAATATGTTCTCAAATGAATTCCTGACTATAAGCATAAAGCGTTTTCTAGAGCATACCCTATGGAAGATGTAGGCCTATGTAAACTTATGTTTAGTGAATTTCATTGCTCCTGATACAATGAACTCTGGTCATTGCTGAAAAACAATTATGGCTCTCTAGGTGCTCAGAATAGCTATTTTGAGCAAGCATAACAGGTACTCTGCTGTCTCCTAGGTGATTCCAGCCCCCTCCTCCCACCCGCCAGGTGATTTAAACAGTTGTTTCATGAAAAACAAACTTTTCAGAGGATCTCTTTGGAAACTGTCCTGAGAGTTCTTTTATTCCAGGATGGGTGATGAACCTTTGCCATTCATTAAGGAAAGTACTGTTATTTTTAGATATACTCAAACCATTAAACCCAATATACCTCAGCCCAAACCAAGGTATGAGCTACAGAGAATAACTCTTTAACAAAGAGCGCCTTGAAATGACTCGAGTTTGAGCCAGTCCCTTGACTGTTCTATTTCCTCATCTCTAACTAGGCAAAATGATCAAGAAAATAACTAATACCGCCTTTCATCCCCATTTATCTTTCTAGCACACTGTAATTCTTCCTCTTGGTCCCAGTGAAACGTACTGAGAAGCCTTCTGCAAAAACATGACTTTTTTCCCACACAGATTTAGGATCTTTCCCTTTGTATAAATATCCACTATTTCCAACTGAAGTCCAAAGCTACTTTAGAGCAGGACATGCCTCTGAATATTTGGACTCTAATGCCTGTAAGTATGTGGTGGACACTTAAAGAATATTTATGAAATGAATAAATGTCTTGACTGAAGCAAATGAAAACTTCATTTCTTTAAAATGGCACAGAACAATAATAAATGAAAGACTCCGCCCTCTTATTTGTGTAAATACTATAATCTTGTATTATTTCAGTGAGAGCATGAAACTATAGAGTTGTACTAAACACAGCAGCCATTAACTACAATGGCTAGCTTTAGATTAAACTGGGCTCCAGCTTATGATGCCCATGAATGCTGGGACTCTAGGGGTATACCATGCCTGGCCTGCCAAAAGTTAATTTGACATGTCTCCTTGGCTAACTAAGTCATGCTTTCTGTATAATTTGTGTACCAAAACCTTCAAATTCTGCTTCTCTTAAGAACTAGAAATTGGGACCACGGCTCAGTTGTAGAGTAACTGCCTACCATGCATGAGGCCCTAGTTTCAATCAACCTCTAGTACCACACCAATGCTGCTACTACTACTAGAGGGAAGAGGAGGAAGAGGAGGAAGAGGAGGGAGAGGAGGGAGAGGAGGAAGAGGAGGGAGAGGAAGAAGAGGGGGAGGAAGAAGAGGGAGAAGAGGAGGGAGACAGAGAGACACATATAGAGAATTTTACTTGAGCATGGTAGTGCAGGCCTATAATCTAGGTATTCAGAACCAGAAACTGGAACCAGGAGGATTAGGAACTCAAGGTCATTCTTAGGCCTATAACCAGTGTGAGGCCACCCTGGGTTACATAAGATCAATAAATCTTTTTAAAAAAGCTGTCCCTTTGGTTAGGTTACTTTTCTAGGAGCCTTTTAAACTTGAGGTAGATTTCTCTGGAGTAATGGTTTCCTTTTTCTCCCTCTCCCTCTTCCTCTTTTGTATGTATCAGGTGCAACTGTGAAACTGATCTTTGATTCACCAGTGTTTTGTGGCATGAGATAGTCTCTAAGTAATCACCTAGTGGGAGTTTTGCAAACATTGAAAATGGGTTATTGAATTTTCCCAAACTGGATGATATGAAAACACAGAGAAAATAAATGAGATTCCAAACTAATGGCCTGTATACACTAAAAGGATATGCTGCAGTACAGGGAAATTACAGTACCATCTACTTTTCATGAGCTAACAGAGAACTCTGGGTAGTGTAAAGCGGTGTGGAGATGAAGGGAACTCTGGGTAGTGTAAAGCGGTGCTGGTGATGAAGGGAAGCTGTAGTTTAGATGCCATGACACCAAAGAACCCACACAAGAAATCACACGTCTTTATAAAGATAAAAACTCATGCTAACGTCTGAAGCTAGCAGAAAACATTCATGATAAAGCAGTACTTTTGAGCTTGTAAACTCTTACCTTCTGGTTTTTCTTATTTGAAAGATTACTTGCATCTACTGTGAGTAATAAGTTTAAGATATGACCCAGAGTAGAAATGCAGGTACTACAGCATATTAAAGGTTTCATACCAGACGAGAGAGAAGTAATTGGGTGTTACTCACACTGTTGACTTGGATCTGAGTCTGTTGTCATCTTAACATAGTTTGAAGGAAAGAGACCAGTCACCCCATTGATTTCTCCTTGCCACCAGTCAGGGTCATCCTTGTTCATGACGTTAATAAGCTGTCCTTTTGAGAAGTTGAGCTCATCTTCGTTACTCGCTATATAGTCATACATAGCGATCACGTGACACACTATCAAAAGAACAGCAAAATAATAAATTAGGTATTCCTACGAGGATTAACCCTGGCCTGGAACTTAAATTATTATTAAATTCTAAAAGTAACCTAAAGTTTTTCTTTACATGCTCTCTCTCCCAGTCTTCTTCCCCAGTCTGTCTTACAAAACAAAACACCCCCCAAACCTAAGAAACTCTAGATAAAAATCTGAGAGAATCACTTCACTTTAATATGGCAAACAGCAATTTCACATTTCAAGGGGTAACAGAACTCTGCGGGAAGACCTTCCGAGTGGTATGCCGCTCTGAAGCAGAGGAAAGGAAGGCAAGTTTTCTAGGCCTTCCAAAGGGCCAGGTAATCTAAGACATCCTGTGCTTTAACACAGTCTTCTAAGACAAAATACAAGGTAAGCCACTTTCATACCAGCGTGGAAAGCAGGTGTAGTTCTCTCACTGCTTGGGCCCAGCAGCTTTACGTGGCTAGCAGGAAACCATCCCTTCTGTCGTTTCTTCCCTCTGGCCTATAAAATTAGCAAGAGAAACAATTAAAAATAACCATCAAATTACAACTTAAAACCTAAAGACATAGGCTTTCCAATGACAACATATACTGGCCTTTGCCCTTGGCTCCTTGGATGGAATCTAAACCCTTCGTATAGCATCATTGGCAAGGGTCTTAGTATACCTGCAAGGTTTAGGCAATGCCAAATCTAGCAATGTGACTTATGGTTGACGCTCTGTGTCATATGAACAATCAACCATATCCATGTAAAAAGCCCCCACTAACAACTCCAGACACCAGGGCTCCCACAGCTCCTCTGAGTGGCAACAACCGTGTTGTCATAAATTCTTGCCAGGAAAAGGTAATGGTGATGGAAAGGGAACCACGAGTTCCATTTTGGGAGCTCCTTCCAAGCTCAAGTCTCCTCTTAAGGGTATGGCTCAATGAAAGTACACCCTGGAGCCTTCTCAGTCATCAGGAAGTCCTAAAGCATTTCTGGAGGGTGGGTCATAGGTTCCTATGGCATTAGTTCAAAGCAAATCAGAAGGTGGAAACTGAGGGGCTTAGTCAAGAACATACCCAATCTGTACAGCTCTGTTCTTTAGGATTTCTAAGACCATAATGCCAGAACTAAATGCATTTCCACCCATGCAAACTTACATAAAAACACAGCTACTATTTCTCTTATCACCTTTTAACCCTCAAGTGTATTTAAGCTAGGAAGGAAATATTAGATACTAGAGAAGAAAGCTTTTTCTCTATAAAAATATGCATGGCAACTATCTGTTAACACCTTCAGGAAAAAGATTTACGTCTGTACTATTTCCTTTGGGCTACTGTTTCCAAAGCCTGAGACTTCAGGGGTGGGGCGGTGGCAGGCCAATGGGGAGTATTTTCTCAGCACATGGCCTGTTTTGTGTTCTTTGGAGGGGTACAACAAGCGGAGTAGCCCAGGCAGAGATGACATTATTCTCTTTTTCCTTTAAGAAAAGGACCTATGGCCTAGTAAGTGATAAACTGGAAAATGCTTATAGATCAATAAGACAATGATAAAAGCAGAAAAGACTGAAGGAAACACAATACACTTTAGTGTTGACTGATTACCTTCAAATACGATTAGGACTGGGGGTGGCTTTTTATTTCCTGACTCTGTCATTTTTATGAGACTGAATCTTTACCTGGAAAAGAACAGTACCTGTAGCTCTCCTTGCCACCACCCACTGGTGTTTTTCTTTAAGATTAATATTAACTGTCCCGGTGCAAGGCTGAGCTGCTCAGCCCCTGAAGCAGCATATGCTGACGTTACTTGAGCGATCTCTGAAAAGAAGAAAACAGAACTGTGAATCCAAGATTAACAGAGCAAACACTCATCAGATTTCAAGGCTACTGTGATACATACCAGGTTTTTTGTTGGATACTCCAGATTTGTTAGCATTCCCAAAATTCTACAAGGAAAAAAAATAGGTTTTTTTTTTCAGTCATTTTCAGCAAACAAGCAATGAGAGTCCAGGTTTATTAGGAATTAAATATTTCTAATGCTCAGAATTCTTGTTTCTTTAAATGAAGACCAAAATGATAATGAGCTTTGTATTAATCAAATAACTGAAGAATCCAGGTGCCAAAGAGATTTGATCTGCTAATACAATATTTTATATGCAAATAGCTGAAGTTGGCATGCACTTACAGAACAGAAAGAGCTCATGTTTTAAAGCTTTCCTGATGGAGTATCTTAGTTTGGTTTCTGTGCTGTGAAGCAACACCATGACCAAAAGCAACTTGGGGAAGAAAGGGTTTGTTTCTTCTTACACTTCTAGTAAGAGCCTATCACTGAGGGAAGTTAGGGCAGAAATTCAAGGAGGGCAGGCACTTGGAGAGGCTATGAGGGTGCTGCTTACTGGCTCGTTTCTCTTGGCTTTCTCAACCTGCTTTCCTACACTGGGACCCCTAGACCCAGGGGTAACCCCTCACAATGGGCTGCCCTCCCAATAATCATTAATCAAGAAAATGGCTAGCAGACTTGCCACAGGCTGATCTGACTGGGGCATGTTCTCAGTAGAGGCTCCCTCCTCTCAGATGTCTAATTTGGTAGCTCACAGGCTACCCTATTCATGACTAGGGTTAGCATGGATGCTAAGCATATAAAAACATGTATGTTGGGGATGTATGGAGGCATATATGAATTTTCTTGTTTTCTATAAGGGACCTTGCCTCATCTGTAGATTTTGCTGAATAGGAGGCAATGTTTATCTATTTATTATTATATATTCCATAAAAAGACTGCTTTTAATTTAATAGGAAATTCATATCATGGGTAGTAACTATGATTCTGTTTGACTTTAAAGGATAAACTGTAGATAGTTCAATTCCCAGTACTGCAGAATAACAAGGAATAAATTGAACTGGCTATATTTATTATTTTTAGGAATTTGAATAAAAAAGGGAGGAATTAAGAAGATTTTCTTTTCTATTAGTAAATACAGCTACAGTGAAAGTCTGAAGTCAAAACTAACACTTGTGAGTATATGCAACAGGTGTGTTCTACATGGTTATAGATACTCAGCTATTTGGTTTTATAATAACCTCGTTATGTAATTACAGCTGTCCCTATTTTACAGAGCATGAGTCTGAGGCACTGACAAGCAAAGCAACTGTTCAAAGTCATCTAGCCTCTAAGTGGTAGAGGGAGGTGTAAGCCCCACTGCCTGGTTCTACTCCACTGTGGCTTCACAGGTCCCTGTAGTTCTCAGAGAACTCAGGAGTCTGTGGAATGAAAACAACGTCTTTTCACTGTGTGGACAGTCACAGTGGTAAGTAAAATGCCAATGACTTAGCAGCATCATATAATATGATTATATTATGATTTGGCACTAACTGTAAACAAAGCCAGCTTCGATTGAGAATGTCCTTGGACAGAAATTCTTAACATCTGAAGAAAAGCTTTAGTTTTATTTTATGTGGGTGAGTGTTTTGTCTGCATACATGTGCCATCAAGTGTATGACTGGTGCCAACAGCGGGCAGAAGAGGCCGTCAGATCCCCTGGAACTGCAGTTAGAGGTGATTGTGAATCACCATGTGGGTGCTGTGAACGGAACCTTGGTCCTCTGTAAGAGTAGCAAGGGTTCTTAAACATGAGCCATCTTTTGAACCCCAACTCTTAATCTTGTTTTTCAGTTGAGACAGGGTCTCATGAAGTCCAGGCTAGCCTTGAACTTACTGTAGCCGAGGAAGACCTTGAACTCATAATCTTTCTGCCTCTTTCTCCTAAGTGCTAGGATTACAGGATGTACTTTTCTTTTTAATCCCATGTGACTAAACAGAAGTATACCTACCTGTAACTTTTCTATTATATATCATATGCAGTTGTCTCAAGGAAAAATATTTCCATGATTAAACGCCTTTATAGAATATTTATGCTTTAAAGAACTGACAGACAAATATTTAGACTTGGGTTTAGTAAACATTTTCTCAAAAATGAATTAAGTATGCTTGTCACTTCAAAAAAAAAACAGCTGACAAGATTTATTGCCAATGTTAAGATTCATATTCAGTCCTATCTATAGCTTCTGCTCTATCCAGTCTATGAAATACTGTGCCCCTTGTCTTTTAACTGTCTTTTATGGGGTTTGACCATAAACCTATGTGGTCAGGGTGACTATGAACAGTTTCCTTTTAATGAGGGCAGCATCACCCAAAACCTAAAAGATTTCTGTATTAGCATGTATCTTGATTGGCAACAATGGAATGATTTGTATTAATGCAAAGAACATTACCTCTTGATCTTTTGGTTTGACATAGTTGGATGGGAAGATTCCAGTTCTCTCTCCAATACTTCCTGTCCACCACTCTCCATCTTTCTGGGTCACCAGTATTTCTTCACCTTCAGTGAAAGTCAAATCTCCAGGCTCTACACTTGAGTATGAATAAAGTGCAATGTACTCTGTAGGGAACAAAGAAAAGCAAATGGCTTAGACTTTAAAACCACAGATTAAAGAAGATGGTTAATCTCTAAGACATTTACTGTAAAAGCCCTTGTAAGTTACAGAACTTCAGACACGGTCTTCAAGTAGAAAATGTAATAGAAGCCATTAGTTAACAACTGTCTCGATGAAGGCTAACAAATTTTACCAAGGCCTTCACAATTTTTTCAACTGCTTTTATTTTGTGAAAGAAAAGGAAAGATTATTGCGTATGCTGCAGGGACAGAGGGCTCTGTGGCAACAAGAGTAGCAATAGGCAATATTTTACTTTTGTTTGAGATAAGAATTCCACTATGCAGCTAGCTTTGACTGGACTAGAACTCACTGCTTCCCTGGTGCTGAGATTACACGTGTGCCAGCTTTATCAACCACTTTTTGGTAATAAAAATTATCCTAAATTACAGACATATAGTATCTCTAAAAATAATGGAATGACACTTAATGGGAATGATAATGGAGTCAAAACAATCTTTTAAACTTTTAATGTTAAAGACACCCCAATGTGCTAAATTCTTTGTTCTTTGTTTTATACACAGTTATGGAAACATCAAGTTCTAGCACAAGGCCTCAGTTTCTAGCACAGTGCTTGGCTCCAAGCAGATGCTAAATGAGTCTTTGTTACAAAATGACCTCATGTGATAGTTCTCCAGTTTTAGACTCTCTTTGATTCTCATTCCTGTGGTTACTACTACTTTGAAGAAAGAACAACTGGGTTTTTGAAGTCTTTTTGTTTTGTTTTTTCCCTATTTTTATGTATATTTGTCAACACAGAATTTGATCTTTTATCCTAAGTAGAGATGATCAGAAACATACTCTGAAATCCATTCATTCAAACTCCCAGCCCCTCTGCCTAGCTGACCTAATACAACTAAGAGTAACCGCAGGGTCTAAGAGCAGTAAGTAAGGTCTCCCCAAGCTGGCCTTCCTGCCTTCCTACTCATCTCCTCACACTTGTCCCACAGTGCTGACACAGCGCCAGCCTCTCTGGTGACCTGGTTTCCTCTCATGTCTTGGCTCATTAGCTCTTCTGTGAGAAGCCCTTCCTCATCTTTTGTCGGTGCTGGGATTAAAGGCATGCACTATCTATCACACCTCTGTGTGTGCATGTGTGTGTAAGGAATCGGTATGTGTATACAACTTGTGTGGGGTGGCTACAGAGGCCGGAAAGGATGCCAGAGCTGTAGGTATAGGCAGAAATGAGTAGTCTAATATGAGTTCTGGGAATGGAATTCAGGTCTTTTGCAAGACCAGTAAGTGCTCTTAACCACTGAGCCATCATCCCACTCTCTGTGCTGAATTTCTGTAGTATTAACTCTAAATATGCCAAGGGTTTTCAGCCAGGTATTCTCTGAAGTAAAGAGGGGCAGGTTTTTTCCCATCATCTCAAAAACATCAAAAAAATTAGAAAGAACAACAAATGTTCAAATAAACAAATAATAATAAACTCCCATTTAAAGCAAACTGCCAGAAACTTACCTTCTCCAACTGGATAGGCTGTGGAGGTAGGTTTCTTATTTACAGCTGCATACAAAGCTTCTGGCCTACCGAATCAAATAAAGAAATAAGATGCATACACACACACAAGAATAGACGCTCAATAAAGGTGAGCTGGACTACAACAGGGTTAGCAGCATCAAGTGCTCTCTCAAGCAAACTACTGTTTCCATGCACACACTAGTAATATTCTTAGATAGAAAATTCTCCTAGATTAAGAACTATCTAATTATAAACCATCACATTTTAAAAGCACATACGGAGACTGGCTTCTCTCTTTCTCTCTCTCTCTCTCTCTCTCTCTTT
>NW_021604942.1:146144-148430 GCF_004785775.1 Grammomys surdaster
TCTTAAAATATAAAAATAATTCTTTTCCTAAGTCTTTTTTTCATAATCTCATAGTAGATAAATACTAATTTCCATGTTAATCCAAGATGCTAATTTCAAAAATTTGGAAGAACTATCATGTTTACTATCTAGACACCAAGGGGATATAGAGGAGTCCCTAGGACTGAATTCTGGAGTGGCACAGAAGAGAACTTTACTAAACCTCACAACAGGACTGCCTTGTTTAATGCTAATGTCTCCAGGCTCTGGTTATTTTTTTGTGATTTGTTTTGTTTGTTTTGAGACAAGGACTATGTTTCCCATGCTAGTTTGAATTTATAATCCTCCTGCATCAACTTCCTAAGGTGCTGAATTTATAAGCATACCCATATCTAGCTCAACTTCAGGCTTTTAAGTAACAAGACTCCTCTCTAAGAAAGGAGCAGAAATTTAACAGAAATGTAGGGGGGAAATGGCCTGTGAACATTTAAAGCACATTCAGAGACTGGCTTGGCTTACAGATAGAATATATATATATATGAATGTTATTATTTGATTAGTTTAACTACATCTTAAAATATAAAAATAATCCTCCTAAAACCTCATAATAGGTAAACAGTTTGCTTAATCTTTCTTTGTAATATGCTATCTGAATAATAAAGTAATTGCTATAAATGTTGTAGTGTGAAGATGCCAGGTATGTATTGTGATTTTTACTACTTCATCCTTCCAAATTCCAGGTCAATCTGAGAAGTTAACTTCTGCATCTGAACTGAATACTAGTAAGTGGCCATGCAGCACTAAAGAGTCTTACAGTTTGTTTAGCTTAATTTTTCATCTAATGAGAAATCTGAAGGTGAAATAGGTTGGTGAGGACAATGAACTGGGACATGAGCTTCTTGATTTCCAAGACTGGGATCCTCATATTGGACTGCACTGTATCAGGCCCCCTTCCATGTAAACACTGGAGGCAGTTACCCACAGCAAACAGTGGAACTTACTTGCCTGCGTGAAAGCCATCTGGCAATCTGACACTCATGCAGACTCAAGATCTTAGGCTAGTTAGATTTTTGAGTTTTGTGATTTGCATTTCATTTACCTGTTCACTCATTCTTGCCTGTCCTCATTCCTTAAGAAGACAGCATTTACCATGTATTAATTTTATAGTAGACATGGAAAAAATGGATCAAAGAAGATAAAGTATAGGTTCATGGGGCTTATGACTTAATAGGGAATATGGGTCAAAAAAATCATAACTATAGAGAAGTGCTATAGACAATAGGGAGGTTATATTTAAAGAGCCCTGGAGGCCCAGGCTCCAGGGAATATTCGCTCCAATTTGAAAGGGCAAGACCTTGGTAAAGAATCCATTAAATATTGAAAGATTTCAGTGAACAATGGAGAAATGCTTTGAGTGAAATGAAAAGTAAGGACTCTCATTGGTCTTCTGGTAAAAAGAAAACAAAGATCTACAAACTGAGTATTTTGAAAACATCACAAATGATGCAGAATGAGACCTAAAACAGATACAAATGTGAAGTAATTTTCTCACAACAGTGATCATCCTCTGGCTTGGGTGGTGAGGACACCAACAACCAGCTCACGTAAGAACATGGAGGTGCTTACTCTCCTCGCTTTACTTCACTCCCAGGAATGATCTTGACGTAAGACTTGGGGAACCATCCTCTTCCACCATGCACCTCCCCAAACCACCAGTTTTCCTGCTGCTCCAGGACAGTAATGACATCGTGCTTTGAGAAGTTCAGGTGGTTCTCTTTCTTTGCCGTCCAGGAACAAAGGGCCTGAGCTTTCAGGTTTTCTACAGCCTGCCCCTAGGATACAAAGTCACCAAAACTTAACAACAGATCTGGAGATTGTGATTTTTAATTTCTAGTTTGTAACAGAGAGCACATCAACTTGGCCAACCTATGAACTTAAAATGGTGTCAGCCTTCCTGAGCACTCCACCATTCAAGAGCACTTCATCACAGATGCTGATGAAATGTATACTCAGGGAAGTATTCATGAATCCATCACATGGAATGAGAAGAGGAGTTGCTGCAATTTTTTCCGTTCCTCCAGCTCCCAATGGCTTCTACCCGCTGTTGATTACCCCAGTAGGGATGATCACACTCAGCATCTCCCTTGCTGTTTCCCCTTAAGGACAACCAGGACTCCTCGTCCTCACAGGTCAGCTGTTCACTCACACTACACTCTCTGGTCCTCACTGTCCGGCAGTGACACTGAGCCTCCTTCAGCCTCCTGCTTCCCCAGCACATCTCCCACACTATCCTTCACCATTTCTTCT
>NW_021604942.1:148440-159968 GCF_004785775.1 Grammomys surdaster
CCTGCTTCCCCAGCACATCTCCCACACTATCCTTCACCATTTCTTCTACATCCCAGCTCTTTAGAGAGCATCGACTTGCGTTCTAATGTCACCCCTCAATCCTTCTGACTTAAGTGCTGTCCTGTCAGCCTACTGAACATTTTCCAGATGACGTTATTGACAATAATATCAAGCCAAAGGTTTCCAAAACCTTATTTTATAACTTCACTGACAGGTGGAGGCATCGCTAAAATCCTTTCATTTCTGAAACTCTGAGTTATGCTCACCCTTTGTCAAGCCTATTTCTTTATGCTTCTAGTATGACTTTCCTGAATAACCTAACTTATGTTTGTGGGTATTATCTATAATTTCAGGGCAACTTTTATCTTCTGCATTCATGACGTGCACATGAAAATACATACTAGCTGTCCCTTTGGGTTGTCTGGGTGTCCCTGAACACAATCATTTCTAAAGCCTAAACCTTTTTCCTGTGCTGTCTACCAGGAAATGAATTATGTTACTGTTCTTTCAGTTGTTCATGCTAATAAATGAAGTTATTGTTTTAAAAATATTTTAGCATATTTATTTACTTGTGTATGTGTGAGTGCATGTGTGTGTGAGGGAGAGAGAGAGAGAGTGTGTGTGTGTGAATACCATACCTACAGGGTGTCAGATCCCTTATAGTTGGAGTCACCAACTATAAGGAATAAAGCCCTAGTTAAGGAAGTTGTGAGCCACCTGACACAGGTGCTGGGAAGCAGCAATACATGCTCTTAGCTGCTGAACCATCTCTCTGGTCTCTGTAGAATTACTTTGAAAGAGTCTGTTTTTGTCTATGAGGCTATGAACAGGCAAAGGCTAGAATGTGCACCAACCCCAGAGGCCTGGAGTTCTAGGCATTTGTAGGAAACTCAGCTTGTCCTATGAGTGCTTCATCTGATTCCCAGTTGTCAGGAATGCACAGTAAGTGTTCCAAACTGCTGAACAATCAGTCCCTGAAGAACTATTTTAACTTCAATTTCCCTTTTACTATCCACATTCAACATATTATTTTATGTCAATTCTTAATATACTTCTAAAGCTAGCTTCTTTTCCATGTATTTTCATTACTCTGGAACTGATTCATCACCACCACTTGTTACTCAGTTAGGACAGGATTATCCCTTGCCTAGTCTTTCTTCTTCCTTCTGCCACTCTCTCCATTACATTATTGTTAGAGTTTGTTTTGCTAGTCTTTTGTTTGTTTGTTGGTCCGTTGGTTAGTTTGTTTCTTGATACAAGGTTTCTCTGTGTAGCCCTGGCTGTCCTCAAACTTCCACCTTCCTCTGCTTCCTGAGTGCTGGGTTGAAAGGTGTGCACCACCATGCCCTAGTTAAAATTTTTGTGTGTGTGTGTGTGTGTGTGTGTGTGTGTGTGTGTGTGTGTGTGTGATTACATGTCACAGCATGAGTATGGAGCTCAGAGGATAACTTCTGGCACTCAGTCCTTGCCTTTTCATCTTGTTTGGAATGAGGTCTTTCTGCTTGTGTTGCTATGCTGTATACTCTGCAGCCCATGGACTCCTGGCTGACTCCCATTTCTATCTCTATGCTGTATACTCTATGCTGTACACTCTGCAGACCGAGCCAGCCCACAGACTCCTGGCTGACTCCCGTTTCTATCTCTCAACATTCCCCAGCTGCAGGTGCACATTATTGCTTTGGGTTGTCATGTGGGTTCCAGAGTTAGAAACACAAGTTGTTGGGCGTGTACACCAGGTACACTTTACCCACTGAGCTGTCAACTCGGCCACAGTGTTTCATGGATGTAAAACTATTGTGAGTGTCAGGGTCTCTCAACGACCTCTTTTGTTTCTTCCTGCCAGAGAGTCTAGAACTGTGGTAACTATTCACTAACAACCCTTCACCTCTCTTTGAATGTTTACCTTAAAATGTTATTTGTTGGTTGATATTTTACATATTCAGACAGTGCCTTGCTTATGTAGCTCAGGCTAGCCTTAAATGCTTTAAGTAGCCAAAGCTGTCTTCAAAATCCCAGTCCTTCTACCAGAGCCTCCTAAGTTCTGGTGGAATTCACCCACATCATTACTGGACCAACCTGACTTCACTCTTTCCTTAACACTGTGTAATCTAGCTATCACAAACAAGGTGTCCTTCTACAGACACCTCTAACTCAGATGCTCCTGTTACTTTCCTCCTGTTACTCTTTCACTAGAGGACTTCTGGACTAAATATGTTAAAGGACTTCTGCCTTCCCTCTGTGGAGGGCCCAATGCAAATACCAGTTCCTCTTAGAGCACACTCTAATCTCACAGATTGGCTAAGATGTCCTCCCCTCCATATGCCCTCAGAACTTTGTATTTCATATTTCTCATACTTCAGAGTTACATGAATGTATGATTCCTTTAGTAGGCTATAAACTTAATGACAGACTTTTTTAAACAAATGGTTTTCTTGAATTTTTAGCACATAATAAAATGCTGGAAAATACATTTCTGGCTTTACTGTGATGAAATCTCCCACTTTTTTTTAGTAACACTCCACATATTGCAAGTACCAAGGTTCCGAGTCAAGAAAAAGCAATGCCCCTCCCCAGCCCATGGGACTGAATTAGTGAGCAAATACTTAGAAATCATGTTTCAGCTGCACATCACTTATAAACAAGAACAGAAACTGAATGCTACAGGCTCTGCTTAATGGGGGAAAGATGGATGCTTCTGTATGGAATCCAGAGGAAAGCGAACAATAAAGCACATGAAGTACGGATAACATACCTGTCCGTGAATGGGGGACACAGATCCAGGGGACACGGTGCGGGTAAAAGCTGACTTCTGCTGCCATGTCGTGTTAACAGTAAGGTTTGAGAAGGACACATTTTGATAATCAGTCACTGGCGCTGGTTGATTTGAACAAAGTGGTCTGCAAGTGTAAGACTTTGATGTGAGTACAGAGAGTTATCCAGAAACTACTGAAGGACTGTCAGTTTACCCACATGTCTATTCTATGCTCTTACATATGATTTAACATAGGTAAGACACTGACGCAGTAAGGTCACTCACTAAAGTTCAGTATTGAGATGACGGAAGCACCAGCCCAGATAAAACTATGATCAAGAATCAGGTTGACCCAGTCATGCATTCAATATTTACACACAAGCTACATGCACGTACTGTTAGCCCCCAACTCACTGGGAAGAAGTTGAGGTAGCAGAGAGAGACACTGTAGGAGGAAGTAAGGCCTTCTTAGGAGACGGAGCTTTTTCACCTGACAACATTTTTTCTACATAGTTGCATGGGAACCAGCCAAACTTTCCCTGAAAACTACCATAAAGCCAACCGGGCTCTCCGACAGTTTTTTCATCAACCTATGGAAGAAGAAAAAGAAGTTCAGGGCTTAGAAATGTATACATTTACAAGAGTGTAGACTACTGCAGAACATTCTCAGATTCAGAGTTAATCCCATTTGAAATAAAAAGGCAATCTCTACAAATTATTAGGTTATTATTTCTCATCATGGACAGGTTATCTTTTTAAATTTTATCACAGTTATATATGTGGCCAGGCAGGGTGGTATGTGCCTTTAACCCTAGCACTCAGAAGGCAGAGGCAGGTAGATCTTTGTGAGTTTGAGGCCAGCCTGGTCTATAGTCAGTTCCAGGACAGCCAGAGTTATATAGTGAGACACTGTCTCAAAACAAAGAAACAAAAAAACCCCACAAAGTTAATATGTGAAAATAAGTTATAATAAAAGTAGCATTATATACAGTTTACAACTGACAAATTAGTTCCCTACTCTATGTATATATATTTTTAATAGAACTCACAAAGCCCTGGTTGGTCTTAAACTTGTGACAATCCACCTCTGACAATTATAGTTCTGAGCCACTGTGCCTAGCTTGGATTTATTTCTGTCCTTAAAAAATAATCTATTGGCTTTTGGTTATAAAAAAATAAAGACTCACCTTTCTTTCATTGTCCTTTCTTACTCTATCCATATTGTTTTATAATTTTTATTCAAGTATAATTAATGTCTATGTTATAGCTTCATAAGCCTCTCACATCAGACTTAGACAGAATAGTTTGCTGATATTTCCTTTCCTGTAAACTTACAATATTCTACAGGTAGTCACTTTTGTGGAACTTAGCTGAACTGGAAAACCTCTGTGTACTATTTTCCAAGTGGTAAAAAAACAATTTCTTTTTTTCCCCTTAAATGCTTCTCTTTTTCCTATAGTACAATAGCCTGCAACCTCACCATGTCTCCTGCTCTTCCTGGTTGCTGTCTTAAACAGTGATGGCATCTCCAAGTTTATGGCTGATTACCCTGCCTCATGCTATACATTTCCTCAACAGGCCCATCTGCTTCTAGAATTTGGTCAGTGTGCTTACGGGATACTAAATCCTAAAGTTCTAATCTCAGGATGGATTACTTTCCTAAAGGGACAATCTTAAACTTCCAACTCCTTGCACAAATTCTTCACCTAGATGTCAGCTGGGAACACCTATCTTGAGTCTAAGATTGAGCCCGTCTACCTGGTCCTAGGCCTAAGCTCTCAGACTGCTATTCATTTTCTTCTTTTATAATGATGGGAAAAAAGTGTATATTTAGAACTAGCCAGCTGGACTCAGTTTAGATGATTCCAATTTTGTTGGCAATGTCCAGAGTACCATAATCAGGTTCCAGCTGAAAATATGCTTCTTCACTTGGTCAGGCCTTGTCAGGGAATTGGCTTCAGTGACATCCATGTCATGGAGTTTCTTTACAGCCTGTTTAATCAGATGCTTGTTGGCCTTGACATGTGTAGTGAGCACAAGTGTGCAATTGTCTTCTATCTTCTTCATAGCTGACTTGGTGGTTGGGGAGTTTTGATGATGGCACAGTGGTCAAGCTTGTTTCTCCTGGGTGCACTTTTTTGAAGGTATGTGGGCTGCCTTCAGAGCCACAGGGTCTTGGGGCACTGGAAGATGAGTGACGTGAGGATCTTCTGTTTGTGGCTGTGGACTCCTTTTGGCACTGTATTCTTGATTTTCATGGGTTAGCTTTGGCTCAGGCTTTGGGAGGGTCAGGAGCTGCCTTCTTTGCTTTCAACACCATCTTCGATTACTATTATTCTTACCTTCAAAACCTGAAGCTCTTATAAACAAAAGTCTGTGGTTTTTATCTCTAATTTACATCTAGAGTAAAACTGGTGACTTCATCATAAAAACTGTTCTTTTTAAAAATTCCATCTTCAGTAAGTAATAGCAGCTTTTTCTGTATAACATAAATTATTACAATCTTTACTCACACTCAGATTTGGTTAAACTGTTTCATCCCAAGGTGGTGTTCTCCCATAGAAAGAAACTGTTATAACCAACTGTGCTGCACTATTTATGTCTATACATTCCTTCTGACACTGGTACAATCAGCATTTCTGTATTACATGTATCTCTTTGAGTTGTCTGTGAATATTCTATCTAGCACAGTACATATCTGCTTACTTCAATGAATAAGTGAATTTCCCAACTGTTTCTCATCTCTATTTTCTTTTTTTTTAAATTGGTAATTTTATTTGTTCACATTTCAAATGTTATCCCTCTTCCTGGTTTCCCCTCCACAAACCTCCTATCCCAGCCCCTCCCCACTGCTTCTAAGAGGGTGCTTCCCACCACCCACCCACTCCCGCCTCACTGGCCTAGCAACAAAGTTCCATTCTCATCAATCCATACAAATTCCACTAGAACTTTACAATTCATTTTTAAAGTTAACATACAAAGTAGTGGTTTTGTCACTGCATTGTCATGCATGTGTGTCATTTACTGGATTTTAGTTCATCTCCATCCTCTACACTCTGCACTCCTCCCACCTTTACTGATTCCTTTCCTCCACAGTTTTTTTTTGTTTTTTGGTTTTTGTTTTGTTTTGTTTTGTTTTTGAGACAGGGTTTCTCTGTGTAGCCCTGGCTGTCCTGGAACTCACTCTGTAGACCAGGCTGGCCTCGAACTCAGAAATCTGCCTGCCTCTGCCTCCCAAGTGCTGGGATTAAAGGCGTGTGCCACCACTGCCCAGCCCTCCACAGTTTTAAAAACAGCTTTTTGAGATGTAATTCATAAGCTTCATAGTGATAACATAATGTTTTGGTATATTTATATGCTTTGATAAGATAATAAGGCACCCATTACCCCATCTCCTCTTGTTTCATCCTAATTCTCTCTCGGCCCCTTACCGTACCTTCTGGGAAACACTGGCCTACTTCATGTTATTATAGATTAGCTTGCATTTTATATGATAAAATTGTATATTTTTCTTGTTTTGTTTGCCTCCTATACGTAACATATTTTTAGAAATATATAAAAATCAAAATTAACATTATAGAAGACATAGCACAGTGTTTGTGATGAGCTTACTCATGAGCAGAAAGACTTTCATTCTTCTTTGTTGGCAGCTATTTGGATAGATCATAGTTTGTTCATGCTTTTCCTGCTGATGGCATCCAGACTGTTTCAAGTATTTAGCTGTTATAAAAAGGATGCTAAGGACACTTTTGTTCACATGGACATGGGCTTTCTATTCTCTGAGGTTGATACTTAAGAGTAGAAGGACTGGGCCATAGTAGATGTATATTTAACTTTTTTATTTTAATATTCAGTATTACCTCAAAATCATTCAGGGATGAAAATCCCAACAGATGACTTATAAAGCCTGTGCTTTTCCAGTATATTATAATGCCTTGTGATACTATCACTGTGATTCTCTATGTATTTTCTTATTCATCTGTTTCACATGGATTATGATAATACAGCACCGACCGTTTGTTCCAAGGAATGAATGGCCCAAATTCAGTCAGGATTGCAGAACTTAACTTCACATTTTTAACAGTTGCTAAAAAATAATCAGCCCTTCAAAATTCTGTTGTTCCTTTATGGAACATCACAAGTGGTGTCATCTTTTATGACATGCTGAGCTGCTATGGCATAGTGGAAAGAACAAAAAGACACACTTTCACTGACTCTGTCACCGCAATGCTGACAGTTATAAGGTGTCTGAGTGTAAGCTTTCTTTTTTGGTAATATTATGGTAGTAATTACTGCCTTGTACAGCTCTCAGAGATGATGTAAGGGCTAAGTGAGATAACGTTTAAAAATACTTTTAAAAATATAGAAGAATCAAAGTTAACATTATAGAAAATATAGCATGATGTTTTGTGATTAGCTAACTCATGAGCGGAAAGGCCTTCATTTCTTACCTGAATTATATCCCCAGAATTAAAACTCATCTCATCATGGTTCCTTGCTTCAAAGGGGTACAATGCTCTATAATTCACCAAAGCACTAGCTGTCTCACCTGAAGAAAAGACAATTCCCATAATTTGTTAGAGTAGACCCATCTTTATTATATCTCAATAAAGAGCTTTTAAAATCTAAAACAAAGAGTGACACCCAGAAATTAAGAGGTTTTTAAAACCCGGGAGCTCGCGGACGGCTGCTCCGCGGCTGTCAACATGCCACAAAATGAATATATTGAATTGCACCGCAAACGATATGGCTATCGTTTGGACTACCATGAGAAAAAGAGAAAGAAAGAAGGTCGGGAGGCCCATGAACGTTCAAAGAAGGCAGAAAAAATGATTGGCCTGAAGGCTAAGCTCTACCATAAACAGCGCCATGCTGAGAAAATACAAATGAAAAAGAGTATTAAGATGCATGAAAAGAGAAACACCAAGCAGAAGGATGATGAGAAGACTCCACACGGAGCAGTCCCTGCCTATCTGCTGGACAGAGAGGGGCAGTCCAGAGCAAAAGTACTTTCCAACACGATTAAGCAGAAACGAAAAGAAAAGGCGGGAAAATGGGAGGTTCTTCTACCCAAAGTTCATGCCTGAGGAGAAACAGAAGTATTGAAAGTTATTCGAACAGGAAAAAGAAAAAAGAAGGCATGGAAGAGAATGGTTACTAAAGTCTGCTTTGTTGGTGATGGTTTTACAAGAAAACCACCTAAATATGAAAGGTTCATTAGGCCAGTGGGTCTACGTTTCAAAAAAGCCCGTGTCACACACCCTGAGCTGAAGGCTACTTTTTGCCTGCTTATACTCAGTGTGAAAAAGAATCCATCATCCCCGTTATATACAACCCTGGGTGTGGTCACCAAAGGTACAGTTATTGAAGTGAATGTGAGCGAGTTGGGCCTTGTGACACAAGGAGGCAAGGTTATTTGGGGAAAGTATGCCCAAGTTACCAACAATCCTGAAAATGATGGGTGCATAAATGCGGTTTTGCTTGTTTGACAGTGACGTCATACACGTCATTCCACTCACTAGGAAGACTACACGCTGTCAGGAAAACACCATCGCTGTGACCTTTCTGAACTACCATGCAGCCTTACCCCGTGTGCAGTCATCAAGAAGTATTCATTAAGGTGTAAAGGAAAATAAAACACTGCCCTATTTTACAGTTGGTCTTTGGTTTGGGGGCCTAATGACTTACATGTTAATAAAATTTAGTGACTGAGTAGCAAGTATAGAAAAGCATACTAAGGACTAGGTATGCAGCAATACAGGTCTGTCATTACTTGAAAATCAGCCACCAGTGTAGCTGAAAGTTCCTGTAAAGGTCAAGTATTTCCTATCTCAGTGCCATTAATCCTGAAATGTGGAACATTTTAAACACATAGTAGTTTAAATTCATAAAATATTATATTAGAAGTCTGAGAGACGGTAAATTGAATGAAAAAATTTCACAACTCAGTTTTTCACTCGTAATTAATGCTTTATGTGGTACTTTCAGTGAACTCAAGTGTATTTCCACCATTTGCCATATTCTAAAACTAGGGAGTACACTTATTGAGAATTGGCTTAGATAATTCTTGACCATGTACCAGTGACTTGAGATGTGGCAGCTAATTAGAATTGAAGGTCATGATTTGGGGTTGTAACTTAATCCACGTTCTTAAGAGTATATGTATATTATATTAATCTGTAATCACCATATTGCTTTAAATTGTTTATTTTTTAAAATCTACTTTCATAATTAAAAAAAAAATCTAAAACAAAAAAGTGAGCATCCAACAGTGTAACAAAGTTCTGTGTGAGTCAGACTTGTGGGGATCCAGATATCTTGACCACTCAGGCAGTCAATACAAAGCAACGCTTATCTCAGTGACCTGGGAGGCAGCTGAGCAGCAGGAAGCCTCCCAGACTGAGGCATGTACGTGGATCTAAGGGAGGGCGGGAGTCGGCAGGCCAAGCTGTGGACGGTGCAAGACATCTAAGCCAGGAGAGACACGGACAGGTCCATGGAGGTAAGACTACAACAGAGAAGGAAGGCATACACGGGAAGCCACAGAGACTAATGAGTAAACAGGACTGGGTGAAGGGACAGCTGGAGATTTACTACTCTGTTTTAAAGGGAAAACATACATACTGGACTTGATATGTTTACAAATATTTTGTTAAAAAATATGAACACACTGCATCACTTTTATGGATCCAAAAGTTTACTCATCTAAAAGTAGATGTACTACTGAAGTATGTTAGAATGGACTCCAAACTGTATGAGGAATTATGCCTTATAAGAAAAAAGTTCAATGTGGAAAAAGGCTTAAAATTTTATTACTGTTTCAGTCAAATAAGTGGCTTAGTTACACTGGTAAGTAAAGTAAAATTTTAAGATCACATCCATTCTGAAAACTGTAGGCGATCTTTCATGTAAAACCACCCTGTCTGTCCTGTTATGTTGAGGTTTCTATTTATTTGGTTCCCACATGTGTATACACTTTTCACACACATTCAATTTAAAAGTTTTTTCTAGTTAAAGGTGAGCATCTTCAGTTTATTATTTTTACTTTGTTTGCTTTCAGCAGGTCTACCTTCATCCTTACTTTGTTTTGCCTCAGCTTTTCGTTCCTCTTCTTGAGTTTTGTTCTGTGATTTTTCTTCCTGGAGTCGCTTTTGTTTTTCCTCTTCTTCCTTTCTAATACTTTCCCTCCACAAGTTTTCTTTTCCTTGCTTTGCTTTCCTTTAAATAAGAGAAATAAAGAGTTTATATTATGAAGAATATTCTAATATGTGGGATACCAAAATCAAAACAAACTGGAACAAAAACCAAAACCAAACCAAAACAAAACAGAAACATACTGGAAGATCTGGTTCCCACTGGCTGGAGAACTAGCACGGAAATGCTGAGGGGTAGGAAAGAGAGGCTGAGGGTGGGGAAGGGGAAACCAATTAGCCAAACAGAGACTTAGCCTGCGGTGAGCTGGAGCGTACAGATGAGAACACTGCAGGCCTCAGATCCTCTGAGCCCAAGATAAAGCAGGAAGGGATGCCCAGAGCAAGTGTGAGGCTCTTCCTGCCTGGATTCCTCAAGAGTCCTGCCTGTGGCTTTGATTCTCTAAGCCTCAGCTCTATCAAAGCAGCAGAGACTGTGTCCAGATGGATCCCAGGACTCACCCTTCAGCCTCTATCCCACCACAGCACGTTTCCTCTAGAAGCTTTGCACAACTTTGAGTGAAATCTACATATAAGAATAATAAACCAGGAATACAAAGTTTAAAGCAATTAGGAGGCTTCTACTTTAATTACCCAGAATTTCCAAATTTCAGCAATTAAGGAATAGAGACCTCAAAAATAAGCCAAGGTTCCCACTGTGATGGGGTAAAAGTGTTGTACAATCCTAGATATATCCCCAGCCACAATCTCTGCTACTCTGTTAGAGCTGAGGTTTAGGGAAGGTACTAAATGTAGAAGTGGCAACTCCTTCTCGAATGAGGTCACAAGAATGTACGTGAGAGAATTGCAATACACATTAGTTCTAATACCCAGTAATCATGTTATAGAAACGTCCCTAGAACAGGAGGGAAAGCTGTTGTTTAAGTCATGTAAACACTTTTCTGAGGTAGCAATATAAAAATTATTTTTCTAGAAGCATTTTCTCCTATCCACAGCTGTGAAATAATGCCCAAGATGGGGACGAGAGAGGACAGTGTGGATACAAAGCAAAGGGTGACCTGGTGACCTTGATTTGATTATTATAGCATCATAAACAACTCCAGATAATTAATTAGTTTCTTGAATAATCTTCTTAGGCAAGCTAGTGAATAAAACTAGTCCAGAACCAGGTGATGCCTCATCTAAAATATGAAGGAAGACCTAACTATTACCAATATAGCTGAGAAGACAAGAAACACACCTGGGCAAATGGCCAAGAAATCAAGCTACAGTACTAACATGAAGCTCTGGACTGATAAGGTCTACATTACTTATATTCTCTTTAACTTCTTTGGTTTACTCCAGAAGACAAAATGTAGAAAGATGAATAAAATAAAAATATGTATTACTAATAATTCTAAGCCTGAGAAAAACTGTGAGATCTAGGCATCCACAGGAAATTCTTATCCAATGACTGCATGACCACTGCATAGAGCCTTTGTGCAATGGCAAATGGCACAAGGTAAGTGCCAAGTGAAGAACTTCACTGTCTTTATTTCTGTATTATTCTTTTAAAAAATGATATATATGTGTTCATGCCTCTCTCTCTCTCTCTCTCTCTCTCTCTCTCTCTCTCTCTCTCTCTC
>NW_021604942.1:159978-172696 GCF_004785775.1 Grammomys surdaster
TCTCTCTCTCTCTCTCTCTCTCTCTCTCTCTCTCTCTCTCTCTCTCTTTCTCTGTGTGTGTGTGTGTGTTGTGTTCATGCCTGTATGTGTGTGTGCTCTCATGGCCATACATATGCTAATGTATCTATGTGTACAGGTGATCATGCATGCATGTGTGCATCCTTTAGGTGTTTTCAACTTTAGGTGTCATCCTTAAAAACCCTGTCCGCCTCCTTTAGCCAGTGTCTTTCATTGGCTTGGAATTCACCAATTAGGCTAGACTGGCTGGCCAGTGAGTTGGAACTATGTGCCACCACATTTTTACCTGGATTATGGGGATCAAACTTAGGTCCTCACACTTGCAAGGCAAGCCTTTTACTGACTAGCCCCTCCCTTCTGTATTATACTAGTATCTCTGGCTAGGCCATGGATAGAGGGTGCCTGGAATGACAGTAAAGCTCTTTAACTGTCTGAACCCATGACTACATAAATGAGGAACCCAGGAGGAGGAAGAATCCAGAGTAGATCCATATCACATGCAAAGCTGCCACTCCACATGTGTTGGCAATGGTCATTTTAGGCCACTAAGGACAGAGGCTCACTAGGTGGGACTGTGCTTATCTCTCCAGAGTTAGCTCTTCCACAGATGTTACTCATCTGCCTCTTACTAAAGGCTCACTAATATTTGTTTACCAATTATACTAATTTCTGGCAGTGGAAAAACAAAGGATTTTACTGACAAAAGACAAAAACCCCACACAAGCCCCATACAGCTGCTAAGGAAAGGTCTGTGCTTCAGATGTCCTCGCCTATCTCTCTGCTTTAAATGGAGAGGATCAATATGTCTAGTGGCACCAAGAAATTAGTTCATTTTTTTTAAAGTGATCTTCCAGGGAACAGACAGATTTACTAGAGAGACAGAGAACTAATGAGGGCTTATTATGTGCAATGTTCAAGATATACGTAATTCCAGCTACATTATTTATTTAAAGCCTACAATTATCTATGAGGTAACAGTATTCTCTGTTTTTAAAATAGAGAAACCAAGCTTTAGAAAGATAAATGCTCTGTTTGCTAGGGTCAGATAGCAAGGGAAGACAAGAATCCTAGCCCTGGCCTGACTCCCGTGTCCTTATCTTTCACTAGTAGGCCATATAATTGGTAACTGAAAAATTAATGCCTAAAAGGAGAACTGAATTTATAAAATTGGAATCTGAGTAGTATTTAAAAATAATAATTTTATTCCCTTTAACTTTTCATAAACAAAGGCAATGTGCAACAAAAGCTAGAATTTTGTTTTGTTTGTGACAGGGTTTTTCTGTGTAGCCCTGGCTGTCCTGGAACTCACTCAGTAGACCAGGCTGTGCTGGAACTCACAGAGATCTACCTGCCTCCACCCCTGAGTGCTGGGATTAAAGGTGTGCACCACAACTGCTCAGCAGAATTTCAACCATAATACACTACAATACATTCACAACACATTCGTTTAATAGGAGTATAGTGCAAGATTATATTAATTACCTTGCAGCCTCATCTTCTAGTTTCTTTTTTTGAATTTGCTCTAATCTTTTTCTTTCCATTTCCTTCAATTTGTCACGTTTGATTTTATGAAGTTGTTCAAGGGCTAACTGCTGTGTATTATAGCTTTCTCTGAGTTCCTAAGGATAAAATAGAAGTAAGTCAATACTTAAATATTTTAATCATATTTAATAATATAGCATTTGCATTAAAAAACAAATTACTAAGACAAGTATAATTAAATTTAAAAGAGACTTAAAGGTTTAAAAAAAACCTGATATAGAAGTTTTAAATACAGTAAGTACTTCATGCATCTACTAAGACAAATATCTATTTCCACATTAGTTCATGTATAAAGAACATTAAATATTTAATAGACCAATTGTTTGAAGTATTACTTTCGATAGAAAATACAATTCATTAAAATATGGAAAATTTGCTCGTAATAACATTTAAAGAAAAATTTCGTGAAGTGTGTATGTGTAGGTTTGTGTGTGTATGTGTGGTATAGGCCAGAAGTCAAGGTCAAACTTGGGTGTTATTTCTCAGGTAACAAACTCTTTGCTTTTTGAGACAGAACCTCTCATTGGCTGAAACTTGCCTAGTCCCTTGGGCTGGCTGGCTGACAAGCCTCGGGGGTCTGTCCCCACCTTCTCAGTGCTAGGATCACAAGAATACAGAATGACTTTTGACATGTGGTTTTGGAAGGTCTTAGTGTTGCTTGCATTTCCATTCAGAAGCAATCACTACACTTGGTCTAAAAGATCACAGCGCTTCACTTCCCTGCTCAGAAGGACTGCTCCAAAGGACATAAATGTGATCCAAGCTGGGTCAGAATTTGTTTCCAGGATACAGACACCTTGATTAGGTATTGTAAAGAGAAACCTGTCGGGCTCATTACACTGAGATAAACTTAATCTGACTCCCTTACTACCCAGTGAGGACAGGACTGACAGGAATGAGGTCAACATAAAATACAGACTAGAGAAGAAGGTAGCAATGAGGACCCAGGAACCCGGTCTCCAATTCCATCGCTCAGTGTGGTAGGAACAGCCTTTCCCAGAAGCTAGCCTCCCACTCACTTATCCTGGCTATCTTTCAATAGCCACTATTTTGAATCTACAGAATACTTAACAAGAGTAGGAAAAAAGAAAGAAAGAAAAAGATGCTGAAGGAAAGAAAAAACTAACAACAAACCGACTAACAAACCAAAAACAGAAAAAGAAAAGAAAGAAGGAGGGGAAAACTCAAAATAATCAAAAGAAATTTAATGGTAAATGAGAAAGCTAGACAATATTTGAATATATTTTAGTTGTTTTTTTTTTTTTTAATGTATGGTGTCCCCCCACCTTCTAGTGACAAAACTCCAAATCCAAACCAGGAAAACCTGTATATTTCTAGAACCAAGCTAAGCCGGAGGTAAACTGACTGAGCCATGTACCTGGCCTAAGGGTTGTGTGGTGACTGAGACTGTCCAAGTGTCTGGGACTTACACAAATGCTATGTTCAGGTTAAGTCTCACACAGCTCTGAGCTTCCATGATTTTTATTTGTTATTTTTGTCTCTAAATTCTACCGAAAACCCAAAGAGTATGGTGGTTATATGGAGATGTAGGTTGATTTAATATTAAGAAGCATGTCTCTAGGAGAAGTCCACAAAAGTTTGAGTTAGGTTCTGTCAATTTTACTTGCATTATCTCATGAAAGTTTTAGTTTCCCAATCTGAATGTGTCTCACAGAACTGTTCAGATAAAATGAATTAATCTAGGTAAAGTGCTTATAGTGCTTCATACTTAGATTCTCAATAAATATTAGCTATTAGTGGTAGAAGCCAGGACTAAGGAGAATTCTACATTTTGAGGGAGTATAAAGAACAACCAGATTAATGTATGATCTTAACCTGTGTAACATTAGCCTCCAACTTAAATTGTTTAAGATTGAGCTGTAGTACCTTTTCAAGGAGGTTTCATTTTAAGCCTTGAGTCCTTGAAATGGGCCTTCTTCCAATGACTGACTTAGGACAGAAAGTCTAATAACTGGGACCTCTCCCAGCAAAGGCTGAGTAATTCTTATAGTTTCAATCTCTGCCAAGAACTAGGAAGGTGAGTAAGATATAAAGATACTCATTTGTAGGTACCGGGACACTGTCAAGGCACCAGGGACGGTGAGAGCCTGGAGAGAGGAGACCAGAGAAAGGTACCCAACACCCAGTGCTTCCTCCTTCCAGGCATCGGACCTGTCTGAGAAGCTGAGAGAAAGCAGTGGCTGAGGAGCTGAGCAGGGCATCCACCTCTGGGAAGGGCTGGGGTAAACAAGCTGGAATTGTGTTGGACTTTAGAGCTAATGCTTTGAATCTGCATGTCCAGAGGCTGAAGGTCCTTGTCCCCAATTGGGTTTTGATCTATCAATAAAGATACCAGTGGCCAGTGGTTTGAGCATGGGGCGGGACACTGAGAACTGCCCAGGTAGGATGAAGGGAGAATCAGAAGGACTCAAGAAGAGCACGCAGTAATGGCAGGAGATAAAGCCAACCAGCCATGTGAGTTTTTGGGCCTGGGGTAGCAAGGGAAGGTTTAGGAGTGCCCAGTCATTGAGTTAGCCAAAAGGCATTTTAAGATGTGTTTTTTCATTTGCGGATCCACCTCCCGGGTAGGTGCATACCTAGGACTTGTGGGAGCTCAAAGTGGTGCAGCCAAAAAAAAAAAAAACCAAAAAAAAAACCCAAAAAACCACCAAACACCTCACACTACAGAATTCCCCTAGGAGTGCACATTTTGATTGTCTATCATGGACCCCTTCAAGATTAGGGAGTAAGTAAGGGGCTCTGGGTTCCAGAGAGCTACATTCGATTCCCATTGTGGCATGGAATATGGATCAGGAAAAGTGGACATATTCTGGAGCAGTAGCTGAGAATATACATCTATCTGTTCTACAAGTGTGAGGAGAAAGAAAAGAGAGGAGAGGGGAGAGGAGGGGAAGGAAAGGGGGGAGGGGAGAGGGGAGAGAGGAGGAGAAGGGAGAGAAGGAAAGAGAGAAGAGAGGAGAGGGAAGGGAAGAGGAGAGGAGGGGAGAGCTAGTTACTGGGAATGAATGGTCTAGGCTTTTTAAACCTCAAAGTCCACTTCCAGAGACACACCTCCTCCAACATGGCCACACCTCCTGATCCTCCAGGCAGTTCTACTAACCAATGACCAAACATTTAAAAATAGGAACCTATGAGAGCCATTCTCATTCAAACTATCATTTGAATATATCATTCCTGCTTTGAATCAGCCGTTCAGTCATTGAATTAAGGTGATTTGTTCCATTTTGTTTGTCAAAAGCAAAAGGAAATGACTTCTGGAAAGAAGATGACCTTGTTTATCAAATCATAAATGAATATCCAAATTATTTCTGTGAATTTTTTTCATATAAAAAGTTTGGCTGAAATTTAACAACAACAAAAAATATATAGACTAGAAATCAATGAACTAAGAAAAAGGGCTAGAGAGATGGCTCAGCAGTTAAGGCTGCTGTTCCAGAAGATTCCCAGCACCCACTCAGCAGCTCACAGCCATCTGCACCTCCACTTTCAGAGGCTCTGACATCCTCTTCTGGCCTCTGTTGGCACAGGGCATGCACATGGTATACAGACATACAAGCCAGCAGATTAATATTTATACTAAATAAATCAAGGATGCAAATTGTAGTCTCCAGGATACCTATTACCAGAAAGATTAAGGAAAGTGTAACTAGGTCACAGAGAAGGAAGAGGTTGAGTTAACGCAAAACAACACTCAGTTCCCATTCCTCCCCGAAGGAAGTACAGACAGACAGTTAATAGTTGCTGGGGGAGGGTGTGTGTGTGACCACTGTTAAATTGCCATAGCTTAAGTAAATAACTCCCCACTCAGACAGAATCATAATTAAATGAAGTAGGCTTTTAAAAAATGCAAGGAGGAGAAAGACTTTTTAGGAAGTACAATAAGGATAATGCTGGGGACTATGCTCAAGGTATATTATATATGTGCATGAAACTGTAAATAGACAGGCAGAGAGGTACAGGGACTATGCTCAAGGTATATTATATATGTGCATGAAACTGTAAACAAACAAACAAACAAACAAATGCACTAAAAAAGAGCAAGGTAAAAAAAGAAACATAAAACAGATGAGACAAAATAAATAACAAGAAAAAATATTTTACAGTCCAAATTTATCAGTAAGTTTATTAAACAGACTAACTACTCCAGTTATATATAATATTGAAATTATAAACTGTAACTATGTTACTTAAAAGATAAACTATAAATGAAATATACAACAGATTATAAATAAGGTAGAAAAAGATATTCTATGCTTCCATGCCAACAGGCCAAAAGAAGGGCAGAACAGTTAGGTTAATACATCAGGAAAGAAGTGTGGTGTGTGTGTGTGTGTGTGTGTGTGTTGTGTGCATGCTTATGTGCATATATATGAACACATGCTCGTAGGCCTGAAGTCAACATTGAGTATCTTTCCTCAGGGCTCTCTGCCTTGTTTTTGAGACAGGACCTCTCTCTCATTGGGACCTCTGGCCCACCAAAATTAGGATAGGCTGGCTAGCCAGAAAGCCCTGGGGATAACACTGCCTCTGCCTCCTCTCCCATGCTGTATCTATTACTTCTTACACTGGGCTTATAAGCCTACCACCATGTGAAGACTTCTCCACAGATAAATTGGGATTAAACTCAGGTTTTCACGCTTGCATACTCACACAGCCAGCACTTTGCCAAGTGAGCTATCTCCTCAGGTCTCCTAATTCCACTTTTTTGTTTATTTGGGTTTTTTTTGTTTTTGTTTTTTGTTTTTTTGGACAGGTTCTTACTATGTAGCCCAAACTGGACTCAAAGTCACGTGTCGCTCAGGGTGGCCTAGAACTTGCAGACCTCCTGCCTTAGTTTCCCAGTGCTGGGATTACAGGCAGAAAAGCTAGTTCTTAAGGCAAGAAGCATCTCTAGAGGAGACATCATGACAGATGGACCTATCCACCAGTAAACTACAACAATTTTAAGTCTACTCACACTAGCAGCACAGCCTCAAACTCTGTAAGAAAGCAAAGTTAAAAGAGACAGACACATAATTGCTATAGTACATAACCACCTCAGTCTCTGCAACTGAGAGAAAAAGCAGACAAGAAAATGAGCACATCAGGGCTGGTGAGATGGCTCAGTGGTTAAGAGCACTGACTGTACTTCCAGAGGTCACGAGTTCAAATCCCAGCAACCACATGGTGGCTAACAACCATCTGCAATGATATCTGATGCCCTCTTGTGGGGTGTCTGAAGACAGCTACAGTGTACTTACATATAAAATAAATAAAAAAAATTAAAAAAAAAAAAAAAAAAGAAAATGAGCACATCAAAGCACTTTCCTTACTCTAAGGCAACAGTTTGTAATCCAAGGGCCAATGTACGGCTAAGGTTTAAAATTATTTTTAGGAGACTTCAGAAGTCCATGGTTAGGAACAAAATTGATTTTTATTTTCACTTTTTCCATCAATATCAAATGTAAGCAATAAATCACCATAATATTACTCTATTTATGACATTTCCAAAAATAGAAACTGAAGATGTTCTTGTAGTTATAGATTACTCGGTATCTTAACTTAAAAATGGTTTATCTGTCACTAGATCTTATTTAACTCATAAACGTGGAATCACATATACTTGAACTTCTATATTTGAATATATATGGTAGTGCTGGGGACTGGACCTGGGGCTAAGTGCATGCTAGGCAAGTGCTCTAACACTGGGTTATACTGCTAGCCCCTCACTGAAAATAGGAGATGAGGTTTTAGAGAGAAGTCTACAACATAAACATGGGTAAGATACTTTGCTTCAGAAATCAAAGTTTCTATCCCATGACTCAAAGCAGTTCTTCAGGTCCACACTTCCTGCTACTGTACCTCATCTTGGAGAGAAGATGTATACTTGACACACAAATTACCCCTTGCCAGCTGGAGGGTACCACTAACAGTTCTGGTATTGGCAGATTCTGTTCTCCTTCTATGGAAAAGCACTTCCTCAGTTACTACTCAAGGTCAATAGTGGTAGGTTGTTTTTTTTTTTTTTAAATCACACTAGATATTTTAGAGATTTTGTGCAACGTTTGATAAGAACAGCAAAAGTATCTGTATAGCACAGATACTTTCGTACAGGTTCACAAAGCACACCTCCCCACACACCCCGTGTCTGTGCCTGTGTGCATGCTATCTCATCATCACCTACTGACCACCCGGTCACTGAGTCTCATTTATTCATGTTTGACCTCTATATTTATGATCCAATCAAAACCTAATCTGAGGTCAGAGCTTTTAAGTGCTTCTTAATGGAATGCTCCTACTAGTATGCGTTGAGTTCTATTAACATCAAAAATAGAACAACCACTGGGAAAATACCCTATTCTTCATACATTAAGCTCTTGGCTTCTGAGCCTTTGCCATTTCAAGGGTTTCTCAGCTTCACTGAGACTCCCACTCCGTTGGCTTTAGCATTCCCTTTTCTCATCAGCACCTCTTCCTCTATGATCCTTTCACATCCAGTTACTGTTTCAGAGTGTATCTTTGTCATCGTTCTCATGTTAAGATCTCTAACTCCCCTTCCCTTCCATCTTAACCAATGTCTGCTAAAATCCCAAACCTATATGAAGCCATGAACTAATTTCACTCGCCATGTCTGTGCTTGTATCTAAGCAGCTGTAAATTAGTGAAGGAAAATCATATAATTAGGCATGTAGTCTTCAATTTAAACTCATGACCTGGAATAAAATAGACATTTAACACTGCTCAACACATTGTTTTCTTCTCTCATGCTTGTATGCATTCACCTCCACCCACCAAGGCAAGGTATTTACTTTAGGCTGGTATCTCTCTCCCTTCCCTCCTCCACTCTCTGCTGAAACCTAATTCCCCCATACATTCTTTTTCATAAGAACCTCAACTAGATTAGAACTCCCACTGATCCATTCCTCCAGCCTGTGGAAATATTCTTTTAAAAGAAATTCTTTAATCTATGCTCCAGATTTTTTCTCTTTTCTTTTCTTCTCTTTTCTTCTCTTTTTCTTTCCCTCCCTCCCTCCCTCCCTCCCTTCCCTCCCTCCTCCCTGCCTTCCTTCCTTCCTTAATCTATGCTCCAGATTTCTTTCTTTTTTCTGTCCTTCCTTCCTTCTTCCCTCCCTCCCTTTCTTTCTCTTTTCTTTCCTTCTTTCATTTTTTTCTTCTTTTGTGTGTGTGTGTTCACATGTGTATGTGTAGACCAGAGTTCAACATCAGATGTCTTCCACCTTATTTTTCAATAATGTTTTTTTTCTTTGAGAATTTGAATGTGTTGTGATCATACTCATCCTCCTTCCCTAACTCCCTACCCAGCTAAGTTCATATTCTCTTTCTCTTTTAAAAACAAAACAAACAACCCTATGGAGTCTGGTTTGTGTTGGCTGACTACTCCTAGGCATGGGGCCTGCCCTGTGCCCTGGAGTATGGTTGATATGGCATCCACTTTATTTTTTGAGACAAGGTCCCTTACCTTCTAGTCTCCCTAGAACTAGGGTTACAAGTGGGTGTGCCACATCTGGCTGTTTTACATAGGTCCTTTGCATGGTGAACATGTAAGCAGGGCCTGTGATCTATAATTATCATACTTAGTATAACCAGTCCCCATACTTCCTCTCACATCCTCTGGTGTTCTTTGTCTGATCAGGTTATCTGGTCTCTCAGATAACATCTCTCAGCCTCATGCCTTCTATTCTCTTCCGGGTGCCTCAGAAGCAGTTAACAGTCCTCATTCCCACCCACTGCTGACCCGCTGCACCCAGCCTCTGCTTACCCTGCAACTGAGATGGTACTTTCAGGGGAGTCCTCAGAGGACCCTGCTGCAGGAGTCAATGGAAGTTTTCAGCACTGTGTTAAGTGATCTCTCTGTATCAGGTAACAGCAATGACTATAAAGACTTCTTTTCAGGCTTTCTGTAACCACAGTCAAGTTTCCTGGCCACTGACTAATAGATTTCACACCCCTTTAGTGTCCTAAATTGCCTCTGATGAAAGTATCAATAAGCAGTGAAAAACTAGAAGGCAGGAAGCAGAAGGAAGAAAGTAAAGCAAGACAGAGTAGTCTGCTGGCCTGTAGAGAATCAATGCTAACTGGAAGAATCAGACTATTCTGTGATTGAATACAGTCTACAAATCTGCACTGGACACATTTTACAAAGAAGAAACTCACACTTTAGTCTCTATATGATCTGTAGAAAAATTCTAAGACCAGATAACCTGATCAGTCATGCTCTAACTTTTGGGACCCTGCTGCTACTACCTTTTGCAATCTGTCTTATCTTTTGAAAGAGTGGAGGTGTAATTACTGTGGGATATATAAGGAAATGCCTATTGCATACATTTTAGCATTGAACAGTTGTAGGCAAGTGTTTAATATAAATCACCTGTCTTTAAACTACATTAAAGGAGGACTTCATTGAATATTTTGAATAGTTTGTGTATTTAAGGACACAGCAAAACATATGATTTACACATAGTAATTTTTATCTCAAGTGCAAGTATGTCAGAATACAAGGCCTGGAAAGTAATGATACCTTGTATTATTGATTCTTTACACCTTTTCCCTACATTCAAATTAAGACACGGTCTGGTACACACGACATAACCCTACCCTAGATTGAAGGAAGTAGAAACTTAAGTACTGGCTTTAAGGGATATGGGTGATTTACTCTTCAGAGTCCCTGAGTTTTCACCTGAATCACCCCATTAGGTAACCCAATCCACAGGGATAATGTAAGGGAACCAGCTGGATTCCTCATGAAGGAGGACCTGTGGACAGCCTTCCTAATTTCTGGCATTGGACTCAAACAGGCATTTAGACAGCAGAAGCATATTAGAGCAAACGGAAGAAAAGAAGGTTTTATTGTATACGTTATTCCAAACAAAGATAATCAGAAAAAGGCAAAGAATAGTCCAGTTTGAAAAAAGAAAACAGTAAAGTAACTTAAAAAAAGGAAGTTAGATATTAGAAAATAACCTTAAGTAAGAGGAAGAGGTTGTTGAGACAGCTTAGCAGAGACAAAAGGCACTGAAGAACAGAGTCATCCATATTCCCACACTGTAAGATAAGGCAGACAAAAGGCCAATTAAACTATGTACAGATTTACAAAAGAATTTAAGGAAGATAACTGGACTGGCTTGTTGACCAGTGCTCATGTTTTAATTTTTCTAAAGACTATATCTTTGTGTACATTATCAGTGTTATTCACCTCGATTTTCTGTCTTTGACTGAAGCCACCATGATGTTTTTTCTTTATCATACTGTTTATTCTTGCTGCTAATGTTACTCTAGTAAGTCAGCAAGATAAGAAACATATGAAAAAAATAGCTTTCTTAAACAATGACTATATAAAACTGTATGCTCTGATAACTTTAGGAATAGTTAGCAAAGGATGAACTGAGACCACTCCCAACATTGAATGAAGTTCCATTAGACTAGATTTTAGCTTCTATTACCTCCATTCATAGCTTCAATATCCAACTAACATCTTATTATCTCCATTCATATGGCTTCAGTATCCAATCACCATTGTCCCCTAAGAAAACATGCAGTACACTTGGGCATCTGCTCTGCCACAGTGGCAAACAGTAAATCAATGAATCATGAACTTTACTTTTCAGATGAAATTTATGGTCTCAGATTCACTTTAGATTTCACTAAGCATTGTAATATTTCTTAAAGGTTAGTTATATTGGAACAAAGAGACAAAAAAAACCCAGAATTTAGTGTATTAGAAGATCTACCATTAGAGCAATTTGGAAATTTCCATGTTCACCCCTCCTCCCCACTTTGCAACAGGCTCTCAAGTGGCCCAGGGTGGTCTTAAACTCTCTAGGTTGCTGAGGGATGGCCTTGAATTCTGATCTTTTTGTGTCAGCCTCCCAACTTCTGGGATTTACAGGTGTGCACCACCATGGCCAGTCTGTTTGCTACTTTCGAGTGTTGCTGACATCACTTCTGAAGTGCAGGCAACGGCAGCTGTTTTTGAGATGCACAGAGGCCAATAAAAAGAGCATACAGTCATCAAACCCGGGAAACTCTGGGAAAATATTTCATCTCCTGACACAATATCTATTAAACTTCAGAGAATATAAAAACAATACTATGCTTCTAGAAATTGAAGTGGTATAAACAATTATGAAAATGTAAGACATGTTAACATCATTAGCTTTTTTAGCAAGACGTAGCTATAAAGCATAAGATCATAGGAGATAAATACCTTCAGTTGATTGTTAAATGAATCCATTTCTGAGAGCTTAGATGCAGTTTCTTTTTCAAGAGCATCTAATTGTTCTTTAAGTCTTTGGCATAATTCTTCCTTTTCTAATGACTTTTTATGAAGTAAACCGATCCCTGAATCTGAAGTACAAAAATATCAAGTCAGTTCACATTTGGCAGATGCTCATGCCATTTCCTATCTGGTCAGAATGATGGCGCTAACAAGATACAAAAGGCATACAGTACAGAGACAATACTTTCTATTTCCAAATAATGCCTTGTAAAGGTCCTCAAAGGAAATGGATATAAGTATTAGTTCTGTACTGAAAGATCAGGACTTGAAAACTCCACAACAGAAGAGGTGTTTGAGCAAACACAAGGGGCATGCTACCATCTACCTCATTAAGTGAGGTGAACCTAAAGCCAGGGCCTGAAGCGTGGCACACACTAAGTGCTCACTTAACAGGATGTGCTCCTAAAGTACCATTGTACTTACTTATAGTGATCTCAAGAATGGCAAGGAATCAATAAACATTAATAACAGGATTATTAATAATACATTTTAAGAGGTAAAGAGAGAGGGTTTCACTATACATGATTTAAAAAAAATTATACAAGGATACGGGATAGAGAAACTAGGTATAAAAGAGTGTTTTCTATTAAAATGAAATAGTAAAATTTCTATCTAAATTTATAACCTAAAATTTTGTATTTTTAGGATATAGAAATCAAATATAGAATTTGAATAAAATGAAACAGATGGAGTAAAAAGCTAAGTCCCCTGCATCTGAAACCGCAACTTCTCCTTTTAAGCATGTTACGAACGAATACACACTTAAGATATGTGTATATTCATTCAACGTTTACTTAACAGACTCACAGTATCTACAGTGCTCTGTAACACGCACACATTTATTTACTTATTTAACAGTGC
>NW_021604942.1:172706-178001 GCF_004785775.1 Grammomys surdaster
TATTTAACAGTGCTCTGTAACACGCACACATTTATTTACTTATTTAAACTTTGGTGATAGTAGAGATTAAAACAGGGCCTTACACACACATGCAAGGTGAGCACTCGACCAGAGCCACAAACCCAGTCTTAAATTATTTTAAGTAATAGTATATTTTATCAATTAGGACATGCAGATCTAGTTTCATTTCCATAGTAGCCTATGCTATGCCTATTCCACTTAAAAGTAACAAACGAACCCTTTCTATGGTAAGCAGCATTCTACTCTGTTTCTTGGAGCTCAGCTTGCACACACATTTATTTTCTCCACCTGCTCTCCTATTGATGGACGTCTGCCCCACCCTCTTGTGTAGATGTTACAATGGACATGGAAGTGCACATGCCTTTGAGACAGTCGGTTTCTTCTTTCAGATCCACATTCAGATGTAGGTCATATGATGGTTCAATTTTTCATTATATAAGGATCTGC
The DNA here is from genome assembly GCF_004785775.1 of Grammomys surdaster. Taxonomy (NCBI): domain Eukaryota; kingdom Metazoa; phylum Chordata; class Mammalia; order Rodentia; family Muridae; genus Grammomys; species Grammomys surdaster. The sequence goes on from NW_021604942.1 coordinate 173,175, forward strand.
CTTAGTATTTTCTATAATGTCTGTACTGATGAACCTTCCCACCAATGGTGTGCCAGACGTTCCTTTACTCTTTCACTAACATATACCTTAACTTTCTGCTTACATCTATCCTAACTGGTATGAGGGATAATTCAGTGATTAGCAATAGTGATCACCTTTCAAATACTAGTGATTTGATCCCTTTAGGGGGAAATGTCAATTTAAGTCTTCTGTTCATTTTTAAATTGGACTATGTGGAGTCTTCCTGTTTGTTTTGGAGATTTTGGGGGGAGGGTATATCCCTTATATATTTTGTATATCAAACCCCTCACCAATATATGGTTGACAGAGGTTTTCTCTCAATCTGTGGGTTACCTTTCATCTTGGTTGTGCAGAAACCTTTTAGTTTAATATAAAATGATTTGTTTCATATTTCTTGTTTTATTTCTATGACAATTTACTATTTCTATTTTATATGTTTTGTGAGTTTTAAAATAATGTTAATGGGGTTGAAGAGATGGCTCAATGTTAAAAGTTCTGGCTGCTCTTCCAGACATCTGGGGTTTGATTCCTAGCACCCACATGGTGGCTCACAGCTGTATATAACCTCAACTGTAGCAGAACCGATGCCCTCTTCTGGACACCTCAGGCATTGTATACATGTAGTGCCCAGACATGTATACAAACAAAACACCCAAATACATACAATAAAATTTAAAAGCCTGCTAAAACTAACAAGAGGACATGAGTTGGAGGTGAGATGGGGTGGCAGAGGTGGATCTGAGAGGAGTCAGAAGGAAGAGTGAGAGTAAATATGAGCCAAATACATTGTATGAAATTTTCAAAGAGTTCAAAAAAATATTTTATTAAAATGCTTGTGAAAGGTGTCACAGTACTTTTGTCTGTTCTCATTTGGGAGAATTTTAAACTTACATCTTTCATTTAGGTTTTAATCTATCTTTGTTGTTGCTGGGTTTTGAGAATGGGTCTTACTCTTTAGCCTAGGCTGACAAGGAATTTGCTAAATAGCCCAGGTTGACCTCCCTTTCCTAACAATCCTCTTGGCTCAGTGTACCAAGTGTTACGACAAGCATTACTATGCCCAGGCTTTGGTCTTGAATTCATTTTCAGCTGATCTTCAGGTCTGAGATAAGATAGGCCAACTTCAGTCGTTCGCATGTGGTTGTCCCACTTTTCCTACACTCTTCATTCATGAGGTCATGCTTCCCACTGATTGGTAATGTGATATTTTTCCATTATTTTCAAAATTTTAACTTATGGGAAAAATATTATTTTAATAGAATAATATTAAAAATGATTTAGAAAAGAAATAAAACAAAATGTAGAGTCTTACCAGGTGTGTTACTAAGCTGCATGTTTTTAATTCTTTCATTTAATAGTTGCTTCTCAGGTACCAGATAGATAAGCTTATTTTGATATTCCTTTTAAAAAGAAAGTTAGAATCTGATTAAAACCAATATAGCTTCCAAGATTTTTCTGAAAACTTTAAAACATGATTTAATCTCTTTTACATCAAGTAGAAATACTACATGGTTACAGGACAGAATTATATAGGATATAAAAAGAAAATATTTCATCAAATACTTAGGAATGGCTGGCTGAAATTTAAAGATAATCAAGAACACTTTCATAATGAGTGTCTAGAGACCTAAACTTTCTGCACTGTACTGGATGACAGTTGGCAAGGACTGAGAAGGGCGTCTATGTACTGGACAGCATGTGTAAACAGGCCATGGTACTCCATAACAAATATGCATATATCAAAGAGGGACTGAACTCTGAGGGAGGAAGAGGGAAGCATTTCAAACCATGTAAGAAATGGCTTTGCTGTGACAAGAGGAAAACTGATGTCCATCTTTGTAGTAAAAGAAGTTATGTGAGACACCTCTCCAGGTAGACAATACTTCATTATCCTTATTTTCAAATAGCAATAATTGAACCAGACTCTACAAGTAAATAAGTACCAGGTCACTGAGAGAAACATTTAATGCCCTCTCACTTCAGTTCTAAAAAGAGTAATTTCTAATTAAGATTTCCTAAAATGAATAGCAAAAGCTTTATTGCAATATAAGATATGGTAAAAATCTGTGTGTCCTGCCACAATTCCAGCACTGAAACACGACTCCCAGCACCCTAGTGTTAAGGGGTAAGGCTGTAGGAAGTAATTAAGCCACGAGGACTTTCCCTCACTACAGGGATAGTTCCTGCCTTGCTCACTTGGCATTCAGAGCATATAGAAGGGACACTGATTCTGTAGTGAAGTAAACCTGTCAAGACAGTGTTAGTGCCTTCATCTGCAATGGACAAAAACAGTAAAGACATTTTCATTAAAGTTCAACATGGTCCATGTTTATGCAGAGCCCAGCTCACACCCAGCCCAGTTTCAAGAGGCCTATGGACTTTCTAATCTTTTGTATCACAGGTCTGCCAGAAACTCAGGGCTCGTGATTCCAAAAGCACAGCGTCTATAGGAAGCACTGTGGATGACTGCACGTGGTTATGGACCATTCAGCAGCAAAAAACCTACCTGAAGTTCTTGTTGAAGTTGCTTGATTTCCATAATTTCCAGATCACACTGTTTATCCAAAACTTCTAGCTCCGTCTTTTGTGTTTGCTTTCTGATTCGGACATCTTGTAGTCTGCCTGAGATCTGCTGATGTTTCCCATTCTACCAGAAGATCATACACATATATATAGATAGTAAATAGGTGCTAACAGGACAGGTCCCCCCAGGAGAAAAGTATTTTTATTTAATTAAGTTTCATTTTACATTTGTAATTCAAAGTTGGTCTGAGAAGAAGGTCAAAGAACAATCCGTGGGAGTCAGTTTTCTCCTTGCACTATGGGCCCTCGAGACTAACCTCAGCTTGCCAGGTGCGGCATTTACCTGTTGAGCCACCTGATCAGTCCACCCTCTCCCATTTTTATGAAAAAAATATATCATCAAAATGATGGCCCTAAGACACACCCCCCATAACACACAGAAGCTAAAGGTTTTAGACCTCTGTTGTAGCACTGTGCTGTTATTAATAAGCATGGTATGTATACAAATTAATTTAAAGCCATAAAACAGCATCTTTCTGACTAAAGGTATTATGATGCTTTATTTTAAAAAATAATTTCAATGTGATTCAAGACAACCAAAAAATTAGGCTTCCAGTGCACAAGATCTAAATTGGGTTCTAGTACATAGGTAAGCATCCATCATGCAGAATCCTGCCATTCTAGCAAGACTAGGCTTAAGAGAGTCTAGACTGTTTTACATTTCAAAGAACTTGATCCTCTAACATTTGATGTGTAAGAATCAGTTAAGTAGAGTGACTAAATATTAGTCTCAAATTCTTTTTTCAAACTGAAAGAAATGGTAAGAGAACATCTAGGTAAGCAGCTTGGTTGTTTGTTTTTTCCTGTTTAGCAATCAAACCCTAGACAGGAAATGCCAGCGTCGTTCAGATAAAGTTCAGGAAAACTCTAGCCATACCACTGCTTCCAGTTCAAGGTGGAGACTTTTCTTTTTAGAGTTCAGTCTGACAATTTCTTCTTGTTCTCTATTCTTTTGATTGAGAAGCTCCTGTCGACGGATTCTTTCCCATTCTAAACGACGTTGTCTTTCAAGCTCCTGTTTTGCTGCCTAAAAATAACAAATGTTTATTGTTTAGATTTATTGTTTATGTTTATTGTTAATAAACATTTAAATGTACAAAACTGCATTATTCAAAACCTCATAGGATGACAGTATTTAGGAGTGAGTGGCCACAGTGCCTAAGAGTAGGAAGAAAATGTCGTTTCCCAATGAGCGTTAGGATAGCCAATGAGGTAGCTTTTATTCATCACTTTCAATTGCTTCACAGACCATCTTTTTGTTATAGTCATTCTTCTTTTAAAAAGTCAAAGGAAAGCTTCATAAGTATAAAAAGCAAGAGAAATAATTATACCTTTATTCTGGTATCAGGGGAGAAACAATTTCATTTACAATTCTTTCAGAACACTATAATTTAAAAACACAGTGTTTCTTAGAGCCCTGTATAATACTAGGCTGCCTTCTTGATTCACCTTTGTGTCTTTACCTCCCTAAACTTCGAGTCTGGTCCTTCAGTTCTTCACATTTTGATTCAGAACTCTATGCTTGCCTTCACGCCATGACCTCATCTGCCTGACTTCCTGATGGCACTTAGCTCAGCTGTGCAATCAGTCCTCCTCTGACTGGGGCCTCACTGCATATGATCCAGGTTTCCACAACTCTGCCATGAAGCCCTTACTGACCTTACACACAGATCCTCTTTCCCTCATCAGGGGAAAGGAGATACAGTTCTGTTTAGGGTAAAGAATAGCAACATGATTCAGATGGGAAAGCACAGGAACAAGTCAGCATATTCTTATTAAACTCTGTGTACTCATTTAGAAAATTACCTCTCGTCTTTCTATCTCTTTTCTCCTCTCTTCTTCCCGCTGTCTCTCCAGTTCTCTCTGTTTCTCCAAGCGTTTCTCTAACTCCAGCTGCTTCTTCCATTCTTGCTCTTGTAGTTCTCTCTGCTTCCGCTCCCATTCTTCCTTCTCTTTCTGGGCTTTGCGCTCAGCCTCCCTCTGCTGCTGCTCCATCAACACTTGGCGTCGCTTCTCCAGCTCCATGTTTCCTCGTTCATAGTTGGCTTTCCGTTTGTCCTCAAAAGTAACTGAAAAGAAAAGAGAGGAAGGGAGAGAGGGGTGAGAGAGGAGGAGCAGGAGGAGGGGGGGAGAAGGAAGAGGAGGAGGAAGAGCAAGAGGAGGAGGAGGAGGAAGAAGAGAGAGAGAGAGAGAGAGAGAGAGAGAGAGAGAGAGAGAGAGAGA